>NW_023340095.1:4979590-5023009 GCF_004916995.1 Morone saxatilis | reverse complement strand
ATGTGATAAAATTGCTGCTTTTCTTGAAAGCTGACAGATGCCATTGAGGACTGACACGCATCAAGATGCCGCCGGTGTGGGCTTTGAAAACAATGGATGTGGATGTTTTGACGGACGTCATCCGCTGGTGTGTGTTATCCTTAATTCTAAGTATCTAATGAGGAGAGACGTCAGAACCTTGACTTTATAAGTCATCAGTACTGATAAATAAATAAAAAACTTCTCATTTGTTTAAACTAAACTACTGTCCACACCAAAGCTTTATGATTGCTTCCTCCCTTTAGTCATTTCTTTCCTCCTCCTTCTTTACCACTTAAATAAGAGTCTGTTATCCTGAAAAATGTGTTCAATATATATATTTTATACTATATTAGTGTTGCTCTGCATCATGTACGCAACTGGACAAGACCCAGCAAAAGCCTGACCGCAGTCTGGTATGCTGCTGACAGGGTTGGTTTTAGCTAAATAAAACAGCCGTGGCCTGTTTTAATTAAACTAAAAGCCGATTGTCCTTTTTTCCCTCCTTTCTATTCACAGTCTCACAGTTGCATGGAATGGCCACATTTGATTTAGTTTGATACTATTTTTTAATAAAAAGGATGCCATCCTTAACACTCCCAAAATTAAATTCTGGTAGTGGGATATCTACATTGGCTCAAAGTGATGAACTGAACTGAATATTTAAATAAAGCATCTTATCAGACGCCAGGGAAGACTGCATCCGGAGAAAACTACACTTTTTTGCTTCCTTCTTTCCTTTAGTATAAAGCAAAGACTTCATATAAAAGGATTACAGACCAGTCGGACTGGCAAACATGATGTGACATGGTAGCTCTGGATTTTGAACTTGAAATGTTTCAAACATTTACTTACTGCCGCCATTTGGAGCTGCTAACCCATCTTTAAAATGGATATCGAAAAAGGCAGTGGCTGTCACTTTTCAGTGCTCTATTGTCAAAAGCATTTTTTTTTCTCCAATGTATCATTAAAAAGAAAAAAATGAAAGCAGCATCTACCAGATTCAAGCAAATATTAATACATTTTTCCTGGTAATATACCAGGCCACAGGCTGCATATTTACTCTTGTTAGAGCTCACTTAGTAATGTGCAATACATAAAGCTACAGAATGAGATGCTATAATTCAGCATGCCCTTTAATGTCTACATTTAGAGATAATGATGATGGTGATGTGCATGTTGTGTGTGTGTGTGTGTAAATTGTTTGATATTCATCCTGCAGTATTAGCTATTTGCCACTTAAAATGGTTTGCTTAATGGTTTGAGTAACAAATTAAAGTTACAAATAATAATCTTAAAGCAACACACCCAATTTTTCCCCGTACTGTTTTCACTTACGTTGCCTGATTAGATCTCTTCTCAATACTGTGGACGTACTCAAACTGGACCTGACCGCTCAGTATCCTGTTGCATGTGTCAGGATGGGACCTCATTTAATTAGGACAGAGTTTTGTGACAACATTAAAAGCTGAATGTTTCTTCTGCACGTTTAGTTTTGACCCTGGGGATAGTAAGCTGACCTGTCCCAGTTCATCATCCCAGTCCATGACAGAGCAGCAGATCTTAGTGAGGGCTCCAGCAGCAGCCTTTTCAGTCAGTCAGTCTGTCCTTTTGTCATTTTAAACCTGTAAAGACAGCATTACAGTAGTGAAGCCTGTTACGGCCGCCGCTGGCTGCCATTTAGCTGTATGTAATTGGTAATGCTCTCTTCTCATGAATGATTTCTGCCGGTTATGCATAAATCCAGCTGTGTGATTTTCCGGCTGTCGAGGATTGGCCTTGGGCAGCGAACCGCCTACTCCTGCTCCTGTTCTCCTGGTGTTCTGTGATTGGTGTGGCAAATGTGATTTCGACCGAGGGAAGTTCTTTGCGAAGTGTACCTCCTTTGGCCGAAGCTCATATATATTAAAACAAGCTTGTGCTGTCCACAGTTCAGGGCGCATTGTTGAATCCAAGTATCTATTCGCCTGCTGTTGGTTGCATACCATCGTGTTAGTCTATAGAGTATTTAGAGTGTTTGTATTATTTAGTATTGCCTGGCTGTTGCCTGTCTGAGGGGTTTCAGTCAGTGCTTTTGGAACCTTTGTGATGCATTTAGTTTGATACAGTATCAAGAGTTGGACACTTTTGGTTGACACCTCTAAACTGCAGAATAACTGCTAGTTTGTTTTTGTCCATTGTACTTTGTAAGCTTATGGGTGCTGACCTCCTTTTGTTCTTTAGTGTATTTTTGAGCCAAGAGCAAACTGTCTTTGGACAATACCCTCTTTTGTTTCATTTTGTGTATTGGTTATTTGTCTGCACCTGTATAGCCTCTTAGCCTCTTTCTGTTATTTCCTTGTGCAAGCGCACTCTCCTTGGTTAATTAAACACCTGACTTTAACCAGAACCTGTCCAGTTGTCGCATTCCACCTCATTTCCTATTCCAATTATATGTTACTGCTCTCCAAAACGAGCCGGGTCGTAACAAGCCTACTAAAGATAAATGCATTAAATGGTTTTTCTATATCCGACACAGACGTTAGTTGTAACAAGATTTCTGGCCTGGTATTTGGTGTTTAACGTAACCAATTGGAAGTGGGCACTGACTTAATTGTTCTTATTGGTCTAAAGACAATTATTTTTGTTTTATCTTTGTTTAACTGGAGGAAATTGTGGCACATCCAGTCATTAACTTGTTCAATGCACTTACTCAGGGATTGTATGGGACCGTAGCATAATCAACTGATATTGTTTTATGAATGTGTGTGTCGTTGGTATAATTATGGTCTCTTTGCCCTTCTTTCATAATCTTTGATAGTGGGAGCGTATATGTGTTGGTAGGAGGAAGTCAGAGGATCAAGACATCTCATTGCTTAGGTGTGTATACAATCCACACATAACAGTCCAGTTTGGATTGGATATTTTAATGGATCTGTAACGACTGACACAAACCTTATCAAATTCCAATCAACTTTTTTCACTGAACTTTACTGTTTGTCCACTCCAGCCTCTATTGCAGCACGCTCTCCTTTGCCACAGCCAGGCTCTATGCTGCAAGCATATTATGTCTCTATATGCGAGTGAAAATTGTAGTGTGTAAATGTGAAAAAGTATTCAGTTGCAGCAACAATCGACTCAATTCTGACACCCAGGTTGACGAAAATACACAGATTCGCTAAGCTCTGACAGTGACGAATCTTCGCAAACAACACAACACTCAGTTAGCTGCTTCACATTTCAAGCCGACGCTGACGCTTTCACCAGTTAAAATGAGTTCATGTTCAAAACAATCAAAAGCTATGGATGTGGCTGATGTATTATTGCTCTTTAACAATGGCCATTTCTCTACCAATTAGGGTCAACTTCGCTTTGAGTGCACTTACATAGCTGTGAGATGTTCAAAGCCCTCAAACCATTTTCATTAAGGAAAGTCAAAAATATACAGTATACCCAAACTACACAAGAAGTATGGTCATGGAAAACATTTTCTGAAGAGCTCCATCAGTCTGCCTAGCGTGTAAGGATACTCAGCTGCTGGCAATATGTTTTGATACAGGATAGGCATATGGCTTGTAGAGGTGGGATATGATTAGAGAGTTCAGACAGTGCTGTGGGCACTTGAGCTGAGATGTTGCTCTTGGGGAAAGTAATTTTATTTCGAGCTCGACACTTGTGCAATGTGTTTGTCTTTGTTCTTTCTATTATCATCTATTATTTGTAAACTCACCATTTGATTTCTGCGATTCATCTTTGAAAATGCAGTCATGAAATAATGTTCCATTGTGAATGAAATTAGATTCACTGCCTGAAGGTAATTTGTTATCAACTGAACAATACCGTGTCCGTTGAGTGAATTGTCCCACTTAATTGTAAAGCCATATCACATCTGATAAAAGAACTCCTTTTCAGTTTTTAATACGCTTTGATGCTTCTTCTTTTTGGATACAGATATGGTGGTTGATCCATGTGGGGACTATTGTTTGTGATTGAGCTCTGCCTCTCAGCCACACTTCAGTAAACTGAAGTTCAACATGAATAATCCTTTGTGCAGGAGAAAATGATACATTTCAGATTAAAGTGACCTCTCTGCCTTTACCTTTTCACTCAAGCCTTTGCACTGGCTTTGAGAAGAATACCTTGTTCAAATGACTATATTTAAGTGGAAAAGAAATCATACATACGTTGCACTGTGATTATTACGGCCCTTGAGCTTTTCAGCAACTCTGAAAAGATCATGGTTCAGGTGGATAGTGTACTAATTCTATACGGAAAGATAATAGCTTGAACCTTAGAGGCCATTGGAGTGGGGACCATGTAATTCACATTAAGAACTATAGGAAAAATGAAGCAGAAAGACATGGAGGTCTTTTGTGGGAATCACTCATTATATTGGTTCGAGCATAGTAGTAATACTGAAGCCTGTTTTATACTTTAAACATCGTGAAAATAATACAGATAGATACAGATATTTTAAATCAGTAACGGTTTTAATGTTAGAGTAAGATGTGGTTTCCTTGGTTAACAGAAGTTACAGCCTGGCTATTGATATGGCTATGCCTTTTTAGTAAAAGATCATTTCATACACCTGTTTTTGTCACTACTCTATTTAATATTTATTTCTTAGAGAGATTCAGGCTATTACAACAGGCTATTATTCAAGCTCTGGCATTAACAGTGCCAAGTTCCTTAAAAAGCCTATGAGCAAGGGCATAAATGTTTGAAAAGAGAAGCTGCAGTTTAATTTATCACACAACAGCAGCCAGTAGTCTTTTTTTTTTAAAGTTCTAGATAATTAATCATGCAAACAAAACCACCAATGACCAACTGTATCAGACATTTTTACATTTCAGACCGAGAACAACGGGGAAGTGTCTTAAACCTGCATTCTTTCTAATGGCCAACAGGGGGCAGCTCCATAGACTGCAAAGAACTACTGCAGAGTCTTATGGGGAAATTACCCTACTTCCCACTTGGTTTATACTACTGTTTCCTAGTGAGCTTATGGTCTCAAACACTATAGTTTCAAGTCTCCCATTACATGAAGTTCATTTCGTAAATTATGGTCCAATTTAGAGTACAATAGATGAGGCTGGGTATGTTTTAGGCATACCTTAAATATCTAAAATACCACTGTTTCCTGCTATGGATGAGTCAAAACCAAGCGCAGCCAATGAGCACAGCTCAATTAGCTGCTGGCTAACATCGCCCTAATGCCAAACTCAAGGCTTCAAAACGTTACTCCAAAAGCAAGGGGTGATGTGACACTATAGGTCCTCATCAAGTGTGAACCTATTTTTGTGGTGCTTATTTCCTCTTGCATATGAATTTCTGGACCTCCCTAGTATATTGTTCTCATAAAAATATGGTATTAAATGTAACCTAACCTAAACTATTTATTCATTTAATCCTAAATATTCCACTTGCAAATTCTGCCAAATTAGCTTAAGTAGCTAGTATATGGAGCAGCCCCAGGCTTACATTTTAAATGTTTTAGGAAACAAACATATCTTTATTGCACCACACCTGGCCCGGTTACTATGGAGATCATGAAAATAGAATGGAAATACAATTGATTTTGCTTAATTATAACTTTATGCAATGTCCAATGCCCTTAATAATCTCTAGTAACAGCAATGAAAAAGGCAAATGTGGAGGGGGTGGGGGGTGCTGCTCAACACACAAAAAAAGAGTTACATCTGATTTTAGCTGCACTTGCAGTAAACTGTAGAAGCTTTATAGTACTGCAGTCATGGATTAGATTTTGGTAAAAACATTTCATGGTTCTACCTGGGGGAGACTCACTGTTGAATCACAAACACACAAAACTATTTTGCATGCACAGTCACGATTAGGATGGTTACAACACGACAAATCAATGGACATTGACAGGACCAGGTGCAATCAGAAAGGCTGGATATTAATAAAACAAACATAAAAGGACTACAATAAGATAAGAATTAGGTTTGCAAGTGTCGTATTGACCTGGAAAATAATTGCAAATGTGTTATCGGTCAATCAAACACGCTGGAGAATGTCTGGTACAGAGTCCTAAGGCAGAGAAATGGAATCATTTCATTTCAGAGTTGATTAGTACTCATTTTGTTTGCTTGTAGCAACACAGCGGCATAATAATCACAACTTTATGGTCATTTGTATTTATACTTAGCAAGAAAAAGTTACCAGATTAAGGCAGCATGACTGTTGTTTTCAATGGTTTTACCAATAAAATATGTCTGTGTGTTACTGCATTCAACTCCACGATGAGCCAAAGCATTGTGGGATGATGCTGGGTTTGATGTGTGCAAATGAAGTCAAAACAGGGAAATTGGGAATTGGGTTATGGAGGACTATAGACAGTAGGTAATGGTAATGTTTACTCGTCATATAAACATTGCAAGGTACAACACACAAAATCAGAGTGGCAGTACAGAAACCGATGTTGCAGCGAGCCGGCGGTAGCAACAAGCTACCATGTTTGATGGCTTCGCTGACATGTCACTCAGAATATCCAGGCACCCATTTCGATTGGTTTGCCACCTCCAACACCCCCCTCGCCGAGAACCCTAGGGGCATCCGACTGTGGGCCACCCATCATGTCTTCTGCCCATGTAGAGGAGAACACTTGCCCATGCAATGGTTAAAGCATGACGAAAAGGCTAGACCGGCTGTATTTTCGGGTTACACGCCAAAGGTGACGTCATGAGTCGTGATGCATCGCCCACATGACTCCATGTCTTGGCCAATGATTTTGCCAGGATTTCATTGCGTCTTAGTGATAGGGATATTTTATTTCAATTCCATTTTGCTAATCTTTTGTAAACAGCTGAAGTGGTGGTCAACTGTTAGAAGCTGCATAAAGGTAAATACTTTCTGAATGATTATAAATTGTCACAGATGAGTTGTGAATTTTTTTTGGGTTAAATGTTGTGATTGTCATAGTACATATCGTAATCCAGGGCCCTTCTGCTTGCCGACTATTTGTCGTAGATGCAGTGTGACATCTGGGGGTGAAAAAAAAATAATCAGAGCCGATAACAAAAATAAACTTTTCCAGTAAATCGCCCTGATTGGATTAGAGCCGATCCGATGGTGTGTTGTCACTGTTAGTTTTTGTCATGTCTTATTTTGAACTATGGATTAATTATTAAATAGATTCAAAATCGATACTACCTTAGTTAGTACAGGGTTATGGCTTAAACTAATGTCTTATGAAATCCTCACAGTAAACACAAAAATAAATGACTTGTATTATACAGGCAGTTATGAGTTTTCAGGTGCTGCAGAGTGGCAGATTCACTTTGAACTGTAGGCTCATATTGTCTGGGGCACAGATTTCAGTTCATGATGCAACTGAAAAAACTGAAGCACTTCTATTTATATGGAAACAGGGAAGACAGTTTACTGTTAGCTGTGTCAACATCATCTTATGAATCAGTACTGATAGATTTATGTTCTCCATTAGTGATTACAGACAGCACTAAAAAAAAAAAAAAGCATCGTCTTTGTATTTTTTGATGAGAAAGGGGAAACTGTCGGCTAGCACGGTTTATTAGCAGACACGCACCAATGAACTAAGTTAGCCCTTCAAGCTAATGCTAGATGGCAGAGAAACAATGCAAGGGGCCGTCAGATTGTGATTGTAATTTGGGCTGAGCTCTCAACCAGGCCCAGCTGATTGGAGATGACAGGTTTACAGCCCGCTTTTGGGGCAAATGGGTCTGTCACAATTGCTGCTTGCAGACTGACGCGCTGCAACAAAAGGCGACTCAGCATGTGTATCTGCGAATATATATTCTACCTTCCCTTTCCACTCTACTACAACTCATTTTCCCAAATGCATCAGGGCTGAGAGACCATTTTGACATATTAGAAAGTGCTCTGCTACAGACGGAAGGTGCTAATAGGCTATAGTGGCTAGCAGGTGATGTTTAACCTAAACAGAAGGATGACACTTCTTGGTCAATCAACTTAAACATGTTCCTGGCAAGCAAAACGCACTTTAATTGGTCCGTGGATATATTTAGAAAGGCAGACGGTGGCAGATTTAGGAGGCAGAAAGCCATGTACTGGTTTCATTTTCTGCCAAAATTAACCTCTGCAAGGCAAACTATTAGAACTGCTCATCTGCTTCTGCTTTATGAGTAGGAGATATTAAGCTGCACTTTGTCCTGAAATCGGAAAATATTGTCCAATATGATCAAAACTGCATGATAAGATGGAGGGTTTTGAGCCACCCAGTAGCTCATCGGGGAAAGTGCATACTGCATACATATCAATGTCCTTACAAGCCAGACTCAAATCTGGCCCCAGGCCCTGTGCTGCATGTCCTCCCCTCTCTCTCCCGCCTTGCCTGTCATTCTCTAATGTCACTATCTAAATAAAGTGAAATGGCCAAAAGAATAATAATTAAAAAAAAGGATAAGATGGCGGGGTTTAATTTATAATGGATACTTTTTGTCTAAACGTCTGTGATGGTGCATTAGTAACTGACAGCGGTAATGCTCCTTTTATATGTACGATCATGTACATCGTTTTAATGTGCAGAGTCTTAACGGAGCGCAAAGGGAAGTTTTTTAGTTTAGTGATCAGAAACAGATTGGGCTTTATGGAGACAATACGATCCATTACAATCTATTGTGTGTTTGATGGTGCACATATTATGATGCAGTTGTGCCTTTTGCAGACTGCAAATGTGTATTCACAGAGTCTGACATTTCTTACAGTGAGGGGATTTTTTTTTAACCAACCAAAAACTGAACATAAACAACTTCCTGTCTATCAACAGGCAAGTCATCATCAGTCATCAATGTATGCAGCTGATTCAGTTAGACAACACTAATCCTGTGGCTCTTTTGTCATTTGGGCACATCCTAATGTCACTATTTAAATCATATACACCGATCTAAACTATTAATATTTTAATGATTTTGTAAACATGCAGTGAATTATTGTAAAGGAGCATTTTATGTATTGACTGATTTATTTATTTATTTATTTATTTATGTATTTTGTATGATTGAAGTTGTGTTAAGATATGCCACAATGATGGGTAATGTATTGTGGTTTGCGTTCTAGCATATTTTAAACTGTAAAACTACAGTGTGAGGCTGAGTTACAGCCTCCATTTATCTAATTTGACACAGGCCTGTTACTTTGACAACACTGCCTGATTTAGTGTGTTTGTGTGCGTCTTAGAGATGGCTCTGCTGTGACGTCTATGGAAAATGCAGTGCTTACTGCGCAGTCGTCAAGTTGCTGCCACCAGTTTTTCCGAATGATGTCCACTGTCTGTGCAATCAATGCAATGGGTGTGTTTTGTCATCAATTATTTTACTAATATTAAAAAATAAACACTGAATATGACTGTCCACTCACAACCTCTCAGCGCACACACACAGACTATCATATAGAGCAAGTGGGGGCGGGACTGAAACATAGAGATAAGCATGTTTTTTTGTCATCATGCTTGCATTGTTTTGAAGTGGAGAGTGGTGGTCGAAAAATATACGTGCACAGCAAATTGCAACGTATTAATTAAATGTATTTTATTAGAATGAAAACTGAATAAAGTGGCTGGACTTAAATGAGTAGTCGGCTGTTTGGCCGGCAGCCAGCACTTATGGGAAGCTCTGCTATTCCTGCCAGACATCAATGATTAAGCTTTATGTTGCTCCTGTGCTTTCACTGTATTTCAAAAGGAAAAATACATCCCTTAAGCACTGGTTGTCCTCAGAAACTGTTAATGATAAATAGGAGATTCAATACTCTGTGACCTGTGAGCACCTTTTCAAAGATAATCACAGGTAGTCATTAAAGATGATTTGGGATCAAAATTTAAGGGTCAAATCTACATATAAATATAGCAACAAAAAAGACAAAGAAATCATGAAATACTCCAAATGAAAGAAAGAAAGTGATTATGTGTAACATAACGACATCAATGAGCTTCTTCCAAACAGCAAACATAATTTGATCCTCTGCTCCTACAGCTACCCTTTAAACACTCCACAATGGGATTTATTTGGTTGCACACGTTCCGTGAATCATCATTGTTTACATCTATGGTTAAAGAAACGAAGCAAGACTAAATTACATAGAACAGAAAATCATTGTTGCCCTGACGTGTGGATGGTTTAAAGCATCAGCTGTCAAAGACAGAAACACCTGCTACAATAAATAGCTACAATTATGTGTTATTTTGCTGAAGCAACTGCAGCAAATTATATCGAGAAGAAAGAATTTAATTACAATTGGAATGCCAATGCCTCAACGCACAAGCACTAGAACTACTTAACATGCCATATCTGAGTGTTAGCTAGATTCATTCGAGTAGCCGTGGTTTCTCTGCTATAACTCTCTGACATAGTGGCTGCTTAATTAAAATAGAATGATTCACTGAGAGTTAGAAAAAGATAAAAATGATACCACTCTTATCTGCGCATTTAATATACAATAAGAAAGGGACAGCCAGGTTAGATTAGCTCAGCACAAAGACTGAAAACAGAGGGAAACAGCTAGTCTGGCTCTGTCCAAAGGTAAAAAAATGCAACTACCGGCACTTGTTAAGCTCAATATTTAATGTGTTATATCTCGTTTATTTTAACCTACACAAAAAGCATGTAAAAATGACTAGTTTAGTGGGAGTATGTGCCAGGCAACCAGAGACAGTCAGTGTGTAATTGCTCACTCCTTTCACAAAATGCCACACTATTTCTTTATGCTTTATGAGATACATGAGTCTTCCAATATCATTCCCCTTTGGTTTATATATACGGCACTTAGATCTGAAATAGGTTTTACACATTGCTCCAAAAGTAAAAATGACTGAAAATGCTATCCCCTTGAAACACAGTAGTAAGGGCACATCTTTCAAACAAGGAAAACATGCACAAATTTAAAAAACAATTCAAAAATGATATTGGTTCGGCTCATCAGCAGCAAGAAGCAGATTGTGTCTTAAATGAAGATTAAGATTCAGTTTTAGTAAACAATATTCAACACACAGGCTATGATGCCAGCCTCCCCTGCGTTACAATCCAAGGTGAACACCATTGTTTCCAACAAGAAGACCAACATTAATATTTGAGCAGTTTTTCTCTTTAGATATTTACTGAAGTGAGCAGACCCGTGGACAGACACGTGGACAGACCCGTGGACAGAGTCTAGATGGCTACCTGACTCATGAGCTTGTTAGCACCTTCAGTTGCTCCACATATCCTGCTGTCTGCCACCTTCTAACAAAGCGAGTCGAATAGTTGTTTTTTTATGTCAATCTTTGCAGGACAGCACATTAACAGGTTTTTTTTCCACTGCTCTCTAGGTGTTGCCAGGTGGTTTGAAAAAACAACAGCACCAGGATGTGCAAAAAGCATGAAGTCTAACACAACATGCTCCAAGCTCCAAGTTGGCAGTGTTGTTTATGGGCAATTTGTTTCCACACCACATCTATCATTTTTTAGTAACCAAAGTAATTTGAATAGAATGTGAAATTAGCAGCAGGTTTGTAACACTGTCTATACCTCCTGCCAAATGATTTCAGTCACTTTGTCTTTCAAATTTGCAAGAATCAGAAAAGGACATCCATAGTAGGGATGAAAGGATTGATATTACATTCATTTTTCATCTCACCGACTTCAATCTTCACATATTTGTATTGAGATTGTGACCGTGCTAAGAAAGTCACACAAATACTCAAGGCATCGCAGGAGATCATAAGACCTTGTTTTGGTACAGAGGAGCCAAATATAATTTATGTAAGCGGTCAATATTCTCTGGACACATATGGGATTAAAATTGTAACACATGTAAAGCTAAAACAAGGAACAGTGGCACAGCTGTACATGCTGATGTGTTTCATAGGCTAAATGAAGTTCTGGCCTATTCAAACCACAGAGGTTTGACTAGAACCAATTCTTCTGTATGAAATTTACCTTTAAACAAAACAAAATGCTAATTTTAGCGATGACCTTCTGTTGCAAAATCTGTGAGAAAGCCTAAAAAACTGCAGTGGAAGAAGTGTTTTGGAGAGGATCCTTTACTTTACTGCTTCCAATCGATTGGTTTGTAAAAATGATGAAAACAGACAGAAATGCTGTCACTATTAAGCAAAGGGACGCCTTCCAAATGCTTGTTTTGTCCATCCAAACGTTGAGAATAATAAAAAAAATGAATAACAAATGTTAAATTGTTAAATTAAAATGTAAAACTGATTTTACATGAACAAAAAATGATAATAATTAGGCAATTAATTTTCTGTCAATTGACTGATTCATGGACTAATGTTTCAGCAAAACTTGTATATACTATTAGAACGGTGAATTTATGACAAAACCTCACACTTTATAAAAGACGTCAGATAAATGTAGTGGAGTAAATTTACCCCAAAATGTAATGGATTAGAAGTAGAAAGTAGCATGAGAAAAAGAAAGAGGTAAAGTAGTAAACTTCGGTACAGTACTTTAAATTTAATTATTTATATTCTGCCACTGAAACTCCTGGTGTTATTTTACAAACAGAGATGCATGGGCATAGTAAAACACAACCGTGATATATTAATTCACATAACATTTAAATCCTACCTTCACATTAAAATAGGAGTTTTAATGATATGTAAATGAAATGGTAAATGGACTGCGCCGTTCTAGTCTTCCAATCACTCAAAGAGCTTTACACTACCTTTCAAATTCACCTCCACACACTCATACACTGATGGCAGACGCTGCATGCAAGGGGCCAACTGCTCATCAGACACACACACACACACGGCACATAATCAGGAGCTATTTGGGGCTCAGTATGTTGCTCAAGGACACTTACATTCAGCGGGAGGAGCCGGGGATCGAACCGCCAACCTTCTGATTGGTGGACGCTCAACCCCCCGAGCGAATGCCGCCCTTTGTATCAAATACACACCTCGCTTATCTGTAGGTAAAGCTATATTATACACGTAAACTAAGTCAGTGGAGTGATTTCAGTCACCGTCTGGTGCAATACCCCTTTTTACCACCAACCCAGCGAGGCGCTGTTTTACAAGAAATGCTAAATCTCCTTTTTTTTCATAAATTGCGACAGTTTTAGTTTCATTAAATGTATTTTCCCAATTGCCAAACAGTCCCATTGAAAGATAAAATATTCATAAGTGCTAACATTGCCTGAAGTCTTTATTTGGAGATACAGAGTGGGTGAGCGTTTGTTTTGTATGAGCACAAAAAACAACAATAGCCTAAGGTTGTGTCTGGCAGAAAATAAGGATTTGCTTGTGGACGTGAATCTGTAGCCAAACAAGCCAGTGAAAATATCAGAACAGCCCAGCTTTAGTCTAGAGAGTATGAGGTTGATGAGAACTCTCTGGGGCTTTTTGATAACTTTGGAAAATTAAATGATTAACTTGTGCAGGTAATGATAACAGCAGAAAGTCAATAGTGTGGGTGAGGACATTAGTTGAGGACTTGCAATTAACATTTTGATCATGTTGTCTTTGTGAAATGACTAAAGTCAAATGGTTAGAGAGCAACATTTGTAAAACAAAGGGAGCAGTTCAAGCCACTGGGGATGTTGAAAAAGAGCAAATTCTGTTTCTATTTCACATTTTTATTTATTGTTTATTTGTATGGGGACAAGAATGGAGCATAAACAAATGCCACACAGAACAGCATTTACAGCCTATGATAATTTGCAAACCCCATTCCTAGATTTACATAAAACTCAACAAATACACAAGAGACTGTGTATTGTCAGTAAGAAACCTCAGCAAGAAAACATACAGGGCAAGAGACATGGCACAGGAGCTACTTTAACTAAATATATATCTTAAGAAATTTACATTTAACTATATGCGACTTGATATATCTGTTCTAAGAAAAGAAAAGAACTGCTGTCATTAAAGTCAAAACATCTAGTATGAATACGATCACCTCAAAAAATGTGTGTTATTGGCTAAATATATTTTGACATGCAGTGTATTATGTGTTTTTTTATAATGAATTGTGAGCACTACAGTCAGTCTAAACTTGTCACTTATCAAACAACTAAACTGAATGTTTTAAATTATTTGTCTGTAATATACATGTTGTAGACTTGACAAGGTACAAATTCATTACAATGAACAGAACAATGGGTAATTTCTTGCAACTTTTTCAAAAAAACTTCCACTTCCACTTTTTGGACACCATGATCATCCTGCATACCGACTGTCCTGTTTGCCTTTGCCTTAGTAGCAAAGGCAAAGGGGAGCAAAGTAATTGAGTAACTGTAATGAGGGCACTGGATGAAAACTTTAATGTCTGACTCACAGAAAAGATCATTTTACCATTGAAAACTTTGCACTAAGGATTCTTCAAGTCATCGAACAGCACCATCAAGTGAACATCATTACACAGAGATTTTAATTTTCAGGAGTTTAGTCGATGCATTCATTATCATCATTTAGTATATTCTCAGGCACATTCCTCTGTGTTTTAATGCTGTCCTTTGTGTTTAAGCCAGTAGTATTATTGTAAACCACTGAATGTCCCTAATGTATTCTTACACTTACCATGTAAAACGTTAGCAGAATTGCTGGGAGAATTTGATGGGAACTGTGGTGTCCAATTTGAAACAAAACAAGCTTTAAAAAGAAATTATAGAAAGAAAAAAGAAAGAAGACAAATTTTGAGACTACAAATAGACCTGGGGGGAGTGAATCTAATTATACCTAATTATCTCTGAATCTTCTCTTCACCATTATGTATCATTCATGCTGCAAATATTGTGTGGGGACCTCATAAATGTGATGCTTGGCTGTGCTGTGTCTGCAGTGTTTTATTTTTAGCCCGCATTTTTGTCTGGATAACAACTCCAGCATTAGATGTTATGACATAATCGGACAAAACACAACTTTATGTCTGTTTAAATATGTGGACATTTACAGTAAAATATTATTAACATGTGTTTTTGTTGTGTGTGTTGTATTTACAGGTGACTGGCTGGCTGGAATACCACCCCACTCCTTCCCCTTCTGAGGAAATCCCATTCCAGGACGGTGCTTTGGTCTCACTTCCTCCCAGCATGGAGCCCACCAAAGTCCAGTCAGAGGGTGGCCTCAATGTTACCCTTACCATCCGCCTCCTCATGCATGGAAAAGTAAGCAGGCACAGAGTGTCATACCTAGTTGTGGTAAAAAGTAAAACACATGGGGGGTTTGTTTCTTCACTGAAGCATCCTTGTACAAGTCTCTGATCCAGTTCTTACGCAGTCCACAGTCCAGTTCAGTTCTTAAAGGGTCACTCCACCTACAGTTGTCTTCTCGGGCTCTGGAGGAGCTTTGTCAAATCAAGGATCACAGCCTTGATGAATTTATTGGCCTCTGCTTGGACGTGGACCAACTGATATTCACAGAGAGCCTATGTTACGAGCAGAGGGTATGAAGCTTGAAAGACATTTACCACATACGGAGGGTTTAATGCTATTGCTTGCATTATGGAAAGTATATGGATCCAACAGTTTTTGAAGTTTGAGACTAGTTCTGTTTTTTTTTCCGCAACTACAGGCCAGAAAATTGGTTTTACTGACAGATCTTTAAAACATTATTATGAGAGTAAAACATGACCTTTACTGCTAAGGATGAAGGCGCTGAGCTCTGGCCTTTTACTCTGCTAGTCCTCACTATAGTTTGCATCTCCTTATGCCCTTATACAGTATGACGGAATTGATACAGAGACTTGACTCATGGCTCTTCCACTGGTTGCTGTTTCTTTGCATAAAAAGATCTTGGTGGCTGTCATTTGTCTTCCAGTGACATTGTCAAGCTCTCTGCACTAGTTTTAGCCCAGACCAAGCCTCTGGAGCCTGGATGGTGGATCAGCCCTAACAAGTTAAAACTCCACTTCCAGACTTAAAGAGTGACAGGCTTCTGCCGACTCTGCTCAGTTGGTACTTGTCAGCCCGTGGTGTTTTCATTTTCCCAGGGCACAGTGCATAACCCATAAGTGGGCAACAACATGGGATTTTTCCCAGGCACTTATGTGCAGCGTGTACTCCCTCCCCTCTCCTTCTACTCTTTAAGAGGTGGTCAGAAATGATGTGTACGTGTTTGCCACTTTGGAAAGGTCATTCATGCTTGGTTAATGTGGCCTTTGCTCACAAGTCAATACTGCAGTAAGGTGCTAAAACTGTGGTCCACAATTTTGTGATAATAGCTACAAGCAACTGGCTTCAGTTTTTTAAAGTTTTTTTCTATGGAGTATAATAGAAATAAGGTTTTATAACAATAGTTCTGTCTGAGTCTCTAAGTCCCACTCACACTACAAATACCTGGCCATGTTGTCGGGGTGTGCAGCACAAAGACTAGCCAAAATGTTCCCCTTGGTCACTGTGCCAAGCTGTCTGCAGCCCCAAAACTCACCTACTGCATGGCTGCTCATGCAGGAGCTCCAGACACCAGTGACCCGGTGATAGTTTGAATAACCCTGCAATAAGAGGCCCAGTCAGGCCCCAGAGCCTACCAGAAGATGTTTGACTGCATTGGGGGACTTTGGCAGCCCAGCTCTGGCTCTGTTGCCCGCAACAAAGAGGTCTACATGGTCTTTTTAGGTGCTGGTACAGTGCCTAGGACACTCCCACTCCTCCACAGTTTTGTTGGCGCTTTTGTCCAGGACATCTGAAAGACTTTGTGGCAGACACATGTGCCCCTGAAGGTGACGTATGTAGAGTCCTGGATACCCCCTCTGAGCGGAACTGGTAGCGGTGTTAATCCTCAGGTTTTCTCAGATATGGGTGAGAGTTTCTCAAAGCATTTCAAGCATTACGTAACTGTAAAAAGTCTCTGATTAGATTTATTGTAACAAAGTGTTAGCCTAATTGGAGGCATGTTAGTGATGCCTCCTTGTTTAAAAGCTGGAATAACTTGAAAGTTGCTGAAAGCAGGAGTGGCGAGGGCAATAAGGTGAGAACAGGGAAAAGGCCGACACCACATGGGGAAATGTACCCCAGGAAATACTTTCTCAAGGACCTTAAACATTGTTTGGAGGATTAATGAAGACACAGTGATGTTTCACTGAAATAATCAAACTAGGCAGGGACTGGAGCTTCAGGAGAGATTAATAGCCAAATTAAAATTACTTAAATCTGCAAGGGGAATAGAAAAAAGCACTTTATTACCTTATTCTAAAAAGGCCTTAATACAACATCTAAAACCATGAGTGAATTTATGCAAAACTGAACTGAAGCCACTTGTGTAGAGACATATTACACTGAGGAGTGTAGAGGAGCTACCGTTAATCATCTCAGTACTTTTACTCACATACATAAAGAGCGGGAACCTCACCACAGGAGTGGTACAATAAGAAGCAAAACAGCTGAACAGAGAAATGGAGAGGTATATTTTGGTCTAATGACCCATCCTACTACCTCTAGTATGGGGCACCAAAACACAGGACCAACATATCAGATCAAAGCTAAAACAGAAGCAGTCAGCTCGGTTTGCAGTATAAAAAAGGCTGACTTGTAAATGTTAAATAACAGAATGGCTCACTTCAGTTACATACCTGTACACCAAACACTACCAACAAAAGCAGAGATGGGCACAGGCAAGCAGGTGCCTTATATAATCTGGCCCTGATCAGGGATTTGGTTAGGGAAGGAGTCAGACATGGGGCTGCATTCACTGACACTACGCATACTATATTAACCTGCACTAGGGGAGCATTCCCCACCACACATTGAAAGAAATAACATTTGTGAATGATGAACTTACAGTCACTGGCCACAATACAATAAAATAAATCAAGACAGTTTAAATGGATAAAAAAGTGTGAGACGGCAGGAACATATAGTACAGAAAAGGATATTTTGTAGCAAGTAACAAAGGAGTAAAAGAGTCAATTATATCCTCAGACTGTAGTGAAGTAAAAGTTTGAGTGAAAAGAAAGAAAATACTTGAATGAAGAACAAATTCCTGAAGGAATATTTGAGGGTAAAAACAAAGTTTTTTTTTCTACTGTGTGACTTAACATAGTGCTTGATATATATAAATGAATTCTTAGGAAAGAACTTGGCACTGCACAACAACTGGCCTGCAGCTGAAACGTCACAGTGGATGTAACCCTCGCAGTCACTGAGGAGAGTTCAGGGAGTGTTGACGCTCGCAGCCAGCACTGCCTCTCTGCCCTTTCCCCACTGAGCCACACCAGACTCATGAAGAGTGATTGCTTGCATATGGAAAGTGTGGCCCCCAACAACACCATGCAGCTGTGCAACCTCTGAATGCCCCTGTTTGCACGTGGTCCAGGGAAAGCAACAGCAAGTGTTCTTGGTACTGTACTTTTACCCAGAAGATTCTTTAATGCTTAAAAACTAAAAAAAAAAAATGTTTTCTCTTTTTTGTTTTTTATTGCAGGAGGTTGGAAGTATAATTGGAAAGGTATGTTATTTTTATTAAATCACACACTTGTACTCATGGAAAAAATATAGAATCAAACCATACTTTGAATTCTTTTTAGTATTTTCATTACAGTTCTACTTTTTTACAGAAAGGGGAAACAGTAAAAAAGATGCGAGAAGAGGTGGGTTTCAGTCTCAAAAGAGCACTATTTAAATATTAAAATAATAAAAATCTGTACATTTCTCCCAGCCAAATCACAACTTTGGAGATTTACTAAAAGCTTGAAATAAATGACAAACTCATGTGTTCAGTTTAATAGTGGTGAATAGATTATTCCAATTTGGTAGAGATCTAGTTCTGGATTAAGGTCTCACATGAGCTTTATTGACTCCATTGACAATATGTACGAATTGTTTTTCCAGAGCGGAGCACGAATCAATATTTCTGAAGGCAACTGTCCAGAGAGGATTGTCACTATCACTGGACCAACAGACACTATCTTCAAGGCTTTTGCTATGATTGCCTACAAATTCGAGGAGGTATGATAAGATCATGTGGTGGGTAGCAGCAGAATTGCTATTCAAGGTAAAATTTCCACAGCTCGCTGGACACATGCACTGATAAAGTCCAATGGGAGTTCGAGTTATTTTGCCGTCTTTATGTACACACAAAGTACCTGCCTGGGGTTTATTAGTGTCATTTTAGATTAGTGTCTAATTTTATTTCTAACTATTTGTCTGAATGCCCGGGTACTTATTTTGTATCATGTTTCCATTTTACACATGCACAGATTTTACGAGTAATTCTGCACATACAGTAGATGTATATAAGGCACATAGGTGAATTTTATGAAGTTTATTTTCCTCTGACCCTGTCTTTGATGTCATCTAATTGACATATTCAAACACCGTGACTGGAACTTGCAAGAGGGGACCCACTGCTGTGTCCTCAGTGAGGACAAAGAGCAGTGCTCATTTACCAAGCAGAAAATATATTAAAGAAAGGTCATTTGGACTGACTTAAGATTGTAAATTGATTTATATGGATAGTAATTAGCCAGAAAAGTTGACGTCATGAATATTTTTGGAGGTGCATTGAGAAAATATTATCACTGCAAAATGAAATATATGTTCTTGTTATCTAGGACATAATCAATTCCATGAGCAACAGCCCAGCCACCAGCAAGCCCCCAGTCACCTTAAGGCTTGTTGTACCAGCCAGCCAGTGTGGCTCCCTCATAGGAAAGGGAGGCTCCAAAATAAAAGAAATGAGAGAGGTATGATATGAAAAAGTTTTTATACATAACCTAAACCTAAAAATTGCTATACAGATATAAGAATCAAGCCTTTTGCTATTTTTTGTTATACAAGACAAACAGAGAATGTAGCCAAATTGTTTCATCTTTCTTTTTTACATTAAGTCATTAGTTTACATTCTCCATAGATACTTTAATAGTATGAAAATTGATTCAATGTTTGATTAAATTGTTGCATTTTCCTAATTTCCCCTCATGTTTCCTTTCATTTGATTATGCAGAATGTAGGAACATAATAATGTAATAACTGTAACTTTCAGCACTGATTTTTGACCGTGTAGCTACAGTGACAACCACATTGCTCTCCAGTTTACAACAGGCCTTTTCATTCAACTCTTGAGGGCAGCACATTGAACTTTCTGCTTGTATGCTTGTTTACCCAATCAGGAAAGACTTACCAACAATACTCACTAGAGAATTAGAAGCAGACATACTTTATTGATCCCCAGGGGGAAATTGGATTACAAGAGAAATTATAATAGCCCTATGTATAGTCTATAATCAAGACTGAGTCTACAGCCACAGTGTCAGTGTACTTAGGCACAGCTGTGCTTTGAGAGAAATGCTAATGTCAGCATGCACACCAACAATTTAAAAAAAGTAACCGCCTAATAAGTCTGATAATCCTACCTGCTTTGCAAACTAGTGGTGACAACATGTTTTTTCCACACCCGGTGCACTAATGCACTATAGTACAATACTACAACATAGGCATTTCTACCTTTCAATATACAGAGGCCAGTGCAGCTAATTATTAGGGTTCATCCTCTAGGCAACATGAACCAGAGTTCATGACAATCCATCTAGTAGCAGTAGTTGAGAAATTCACTGGCTGAGCCAAAAGCAGAGTCTACTCATATTAGGCAGCATTTCGTACTCTCAGATGGACCTTCATAGGCAGCAAGACACATGTCACAGCTGGAGCATGGCAGAGTTACATCAAAGAAGAAACCACATCTTATTTATCTGGGTGCATTTTCATATTTAAAAAAAGCCACTTTTACGGCCTGCAGCAAGTGAGGTTGGTTGATAGGGGATGATTAGCGGAACAAGTAAATTAAAATGTTTTAGTGTGCTGCCCTACAGAAGTGAGTGCATGAATAAACTAGTGCTGGACAGCCTGTGTGACTTACAACTAAATCTTGTCAACATTGTCAAGTCCCTCAAAGTGCCTTACTCTACTCCAGTCCACAGGGGCCCAGGTTCAGGTGGCAGGGGATATGCTGCCGAACTCCACAGAACGTGCAGTGACAATCTCTGGGACCCCAGAAGCCATCATCCAGTGTGTCAAACAGATCTGTGTGGTCATGCTGGAGGTAGAGTATATCGAGATTTAACAAAACAGCTTTGAAGTGCTAATTCCATTAAGAATCAAGTTATGTACTCTTACAGAATTTATGATAGCCAGTGTTAAATAGTTCAAGGTTATGTGAGTTGTGTTGCATCTTAGGCTAGACACTTATGCACTATGTCTCCATAAATGGTTATGTTCACTGCTCGTGGTGGTTACATTTTTAAATTGATTTTTTAATAGGTTTTAAATTTGCTATTGTTATCAATAAATGTCCTCTTGACAATCTGCTTGCGAATAGAAGGCTAAATTATGGACTTTCCGTTTTGTTGCAGATTTGGATTGGTATTAGAAAGTATAAAAACTAAATCATATCATTACAGTTTAGAGAAAGAAATGATCAACTTTGTGTGTAACTATCCAGATGAACTGTTTATGTAAGTCTGTTTATGTAAGCTTAAGAACACCATTGCTGTTTCTTGATATTGTATTAAGTATAGCACATACCTAAGTGATACTCCTCGCTCTACAGCACACCAGCTACAGAGGAAATATGATTAAACCCTCTCCCCTGCCTTGAGCAGCCTTGTTTCTGCGGCACAGCATGAATCAATAACTGTGTCATTATAGTAAGTTTGCAAACTGGAACTGCCTTCTCATTGAAACCACCTCCCTGCTGTCTTAGAAGAAAAGCTGGCATCCTGGAGGAAAAAAATAGAGGCCTGTGATGCATTTAATCTGTGATGATCTGGTTTCACACGTGCCAGCTCTTTGTATTTTTATAATCTCCGTGAATAGAGACTACTAATATGACTGAGCTCCATGACTCCTTTTTAATTCAATGCGCACACATTTCACTTGTTGTCAGAAGCTGCCAACTAATTGAACCATAGAACACCAAGTTACAAAGACACCACCTTGCATCAGAGTGAGTTTTCTGCTGTGACTGTGAATTATATGTATTATCTATTATATGTATTATCTTTCTTGCCGAGAGTTAGATGAGAAGATCAATACCACTCTTATATCTGTTCATTAAATAAGAAGCTACAGCCAGCAGCCAGTTAGCTTAGCTTAGCATTAAAAACTGGAAACTGTGGAAAACCGCTTGTCTGTCTCTCTCCA
Organism: Morone saxatilis; assembly: GCF_004916995.1. Taxonomy (NCBI): domain Eukaryota; kingdom Metazoa; phylum Chordata; class Actinopteri; family Moronidae; genus Morone; species Morone saxatilis. Next base: position 5,000,920 of record NW_023340095.1, on the reverse strand, counting down.
TAGGTAACAAAATCTGCCTACCAGCACCTCTAAAGCTCACTAACACGAAATCACTGTTTCCAGCCAAGAAACTGTCTGGCACATAACACACTGGAAAACCACAATAATTAAGCAAAGCTAACAAGCAAATAAAGCAAATAAACATATCTCCCAAAATGAACTATTTCTTTAAATTATGAATATTTCTTTTAATTATGAATAATTTTTTAAATTTCACATAAAGTAAGAACATGCTGACTCTGCTTCTCCTCTGTCTTCCCTTTCTCTTAGTCTCCACCAAAAGGTGCCACCATCCCTTATCGCCCAAAGCCCGCCTCCACCCCAGTCATTTTTTCTGGTGGCCAGGTAAGAGCTGAGCTAGCTCAAACTTGTGAGTTTGTGCCCATAGCCAACTTGAGACTTTTACTGCAGCATCAGCCACTGCTTGTTACCGCAAGCCTTTTTGCTTTTATACGCACACTCATATGCCACCACAACCATTTTACAAATGAGGCTGTCCTCATTAGAATAATTACAGTATCAGGTGTTTGTTTCAACAGTAAAATTACCTGTATTTCCATTTTCCGGACAGGTGATCTTGTCATGACGCCCATCCACATCGACAATATTAAACTGCACCAAAAAGTCTTATAGATGTAGGCCAGGGTTATGTACAAAACATGTGACTTCAGTATACAATTCACGTGCTGCCTCCTATCATCAGTCATCTTTGGATGGGTGGGTTGTGGGCACACAGGAAAGTGAGGGAGGGAGGGTGAGCTATAAGCACCATAATGTTTGATTCAACAACAATAGATTCCCGCACACTGTCTAACTTGTAATACAAACATTTATTAGCAATGTTTCGGTCCTAGACCTTAGTCAGGCCATGATGCTTTTGGATATTCATCAAGATCCTATGCACCTGCCTCATGAAGTAGATGTGTGGAATTTTTGTGTGTGATTGATCAACAATGGCATTAGTGTCAGAAAGAATGCACGGCAAATACTAATGTCGGTCGAACTAATGTAAGTAACTGAGTTGCACATCCGGGCTAAAAGCTGTTAGAAGCAAAATTTTGCAAACAAAAGAGATAGATTTGAGAAACACGGCACAAAACTATTTGTAATGACTTTTGGGGGCTTTTATCTGGACATTTTACCCAGTGGACGTTAAATGGAACGTAGGACATTGGAGGCATTTTAAGCCTTTAGACAACATAATACTTTGTTTTTATTTATACAAAAATAATTGGCCATTTTTGCTCATTTCTGAAGAGTGGTGCACAGAATCGTATACCTGTGCGATATAGCACCACCTCATACAAAACACCAGCATAAATACTACCTTTGTGAAGATTATATATTTTGTTGAGATAGCGTCCAATGTGTTGATACACCATAATTATTATTTTGTTATTTTTGATTGTAGTTTTTCATGGTGTCACTTTGGATTACATCACATTGTGCAAATGTTCCTGTTATTGTGTCCACACCAGTAATTTGGAACTTAGATTTAATGCATGTATTTGGAATCTGCTTTGTTTTACTATAAACTGACACAAACATCGGATTTCTCAGTGGGTTTTTATTCTGTAGAATTTAATTTATGAATAAAAAAGATCAAAAGATGGGGAATCACGAAGCAGCTCTACCTGTTGCTATTCTGAGCATTTTTTTGTACATTATGAAATATTTACCCTTGTAAACTGTGAACATACTGTATCAGTTCTGTTTAACTAGTGTAGTGCACTGTTTGACATAGGACCATATATTGTTTGCCACTCACAGAAGGGATTAATTTTGCATTGATTGATTATATAATTTCTAAGACTTGCATGTACAAAGTCTCACTGCACTTCATATCCATCTACAATACATATTATATGATGTTGCTGTTACAGCTTTGAATACGGTAACAATGAGTATCATTAAGAATATCATTTACTGTAATATCACACTTTACTTATTGCTATTTGAGCTAAAGGTATAGGAATGTTTTGTACAGAGCTTCGACTGACTAAGCTAATCTGTTTTTTGGGTAATATTTTCTCTCTCTTATTGCAAATGAGATACTAAAATCTGCTATGTTTTTGATCTTTCCGATCTTTCCAGGCCTACACAATTCAGGGACAGTACGCCATACCACACCCAGATGTGAGTTCTAAGTCTCTCTATAATCAAGAATTGTACCTGTATCTTAATTATTTATAATTAAAAAACAGTAGAAGACATTTCATGGACACTCCAGCTCTTGGAAGTTATTTAGAGACAAGTCAGAATTCACAACTTTAAAAATCTCTGTCCTTGTGGTTTAAGGGTGGACTACAGCTCTACCACTGGAAAGAACTCTGAGCAGATCTGATAGATTAAAAGAAAACAGTGACTGCTGGTCGTAATGATAAAGGCAAAGACAGTAATGGCAGTTTTGATGTAGACACCCCTTTAATTCTAGTGGACCATATAGTCACCATTAATAATCTGTCCTTGTCGTAAGAGCATCTGAAGAGCTACCTTGTGTCAGATCCACTAATTCAAAGTTGGGCAGTGATTGATGCCACTGGTGGTGGTGGTTGACGGTACAATCACTCAAGTACAGGCTTGACACAGTCTTCCACCCTCATTAAAACTCCTCTTAAAAGGAGAAGAAGGCTAGAAAGCATCCGTCTTTCCCCCATTCCTGATGGAAATGATACACAGCAGTAGATAGACATCCTGTGACCATGTCGGGGGAAAGTGCAGCTGCTCTGACAGGCATGTAAAACGAAAGGTTTTCCGGTTCTGAGTCATAAATGCCAACCAGAAGGACACATGGTAATTGAGGGGGCAAATGGGAATGCATTTTCTCTCCTGCATTTGGTCAATGTGCTCATGAGTGCAGTTGTTTGCCTCTCCATTTTTTAAATTGAAAATAAATTACATTGGAGTATGTGAAAATTACAAGGAAATAGAAAGATATGGAAATAATTTAAAATTACCCAGCAATTTACAACCCCATGACAGACAGTCATCTTCTCTCAGTATCTCTTTTTCTCTTACTTTTTTGTCCTCCACTACCCTGTGTCATGGCCTCCTTCTCCTCACCGTTCTTCACTCTAGTTTTGGTTGACTTCATTTCTTGGTGTGACCTGTGTAACAGTAACCTCTTAGTTCTACTTTCCCTCCTAACCCTTCAGCAGTTGACCAAGCTCCACCAGTTGGCTATGCAGCAAACCCCCTTTACCCCTCTCGGACAGACCACCCCTGCTTTCCCTGGTACGTACCCACAAGGCCCTTTAGATAATTCCTTCTCTTTGCATCCAGAGAAACATTTTTCTCTTTCCCTACCTTCCACCTTATCTCTCTTTTGGCACAGCATGACTTGGCCCCTGTGGTTTCTCTTCTTCTTTGATTTTTTCATGTATATATTTTTCTCTTGGCTCTGTCTGATATTATGCCAGTGGACGGCAACAAAATGACACTGGGCTTCACTTTAAAATTATGTATTCAAAATGGCGTTATCACTTGGCAACAGGATACATCCTTCCTATAACACATATTTTAGGTTGTGTTACTTTCCATTAAAGACGAACAGCTCCAGTGAAATAGTGTGGCTACATTACACTACAATATCCAAGTGAATTTCCCCCACATCTGAATTGAACTGTTTCACGTTGACCTCGGTACATGGCAACTAAATCTGGAATACATAAATGTACAACAAGTAGTTATTTTTGGTTCTTTTTTTCACGTCTTTCATCTAAAAGGATGTGGCAATTACCATTAATGAATCAACAAGAGCTCTTCTTTCAAAAAAAATGCTCTTATTCAAATGTGCTTTAGCTGACTTTTCCCACAAAGCCTATATCAAATCAAACACAGGATTTAATAAGGAGAAACAGTATAAAGGTTCCATTGAGAAATAAGCTTACATACTCGAAGGAACAGTCTAGATATTTCAATAAATACACTGTCATGACAAGCGTTAAACAAGGAGGTTGATACCACTCTAATGCTACAGCAAACAGCCAGTTAGCTTAGCTTAGCAAAAAGATTGGAAACAGTGGGAAAACAGCTATCCTGGCTAGCCTGCTATAAAATCTGCTTACCAACACTCTAAGGCTGAGAGTTAACTGAGAACATCAATACCAGCCTTGTATCTGTAGCTCTGCTTTCTTGCTGGTAGGCAGACTTTGCTGTCTTTTGGACAAAGCAGACATATTTTGATCACAGATTGAGATGTATCAATGTTCTCATTTAATTCATAGCAAAAAAAGCAAATGAGCATGTTTCCCAAAAACTTCAAAATATTCCACAAACAGGTTTCAGTTCTGTTAAAGAGTCAAATTTCCTTCCTTATCCCATTGCTTTCCCCTATTCAGGTTTGGATGCCAGTCCACCAGCCAGCACCCATGAACTCACCATTCCTAATGATGTGAGTAATGCCTTCTTGAGATAGCTGACTGGGGGATTTCAAAATTCTGTTCTTTTTAAATTATGTGTCATTGAACTGGCATATCAGATATAATTTCCAGTGATATTGAGAGGATGTCAATTGTGCAAAATGTCATAATGTAGTGCCTAATTATTCAGACCTTTGCCACAGAGCACACTGATCTAATTAACTGAAAATGTAAAAGGGTGGACGGCAACTTTAATTGTTAATTAACTGATAAGGAAAACATTTTCAAATACACTAAGATAATCATGTTCTCTCAAACTTATGAATGTTGTAAGAACAAATGACTGACAACATTACCAACAATGATCCTGCACACTTCAGTTCTCACTGTCGGCACAGCAGAGCACCCCCAATCAGCTGATATACTGACCATGCTATCATTAATCAAACCTAATTTCCTGAATGATGGGATTTAAATTAAAACCCAGACCATTTCATAACCCATTAACGTCCAATTACTGTAGGTATTAAATCCAAATGTATTAAGACAATACAGAGGGTTCCTTGCTCCAGGTTCAAGATTTCTGCTTTTCCCCCCCAGCTAATAGGCTGCATTATTGGACGCCAGGGAACAAAAATAAATGAGATTCGACAGATGTCTGGGGCGCAGATCAAAATTGCCAACGCCATGGAGGGCTCGTCAGAGCGCCAGATCACCATCACAGGGACCCCTGCTAACATCAGCCTGGCCCAATATCTCATCAATGCCAGGTAACCTTTTAACTCTAACAGCTGGGCTCCAGCACAATCTAAAGGATAAAAGCAACACCTGAATGACTATGATCATATTTGAGATCCAAGAAAACTCCTGTCTGTGATTCTACTGTTTGTTTAGTTTTGTCATTCACAACACTGATGCTTTTAAAGAGTTGCTAGATTCATGATATCTGTCAGGTTTTGAAAAGAGACAGATAAGCCCATGAATAATCATTCTATTTTCTTGGTTGTAACTTTCTACTTTTGTTCCTTATTTTGATCCAAGTGTAGACATTAAAATGCATTAGGTTTCAGCTAGCACACTCTTTGCAAGTAAGTGGCTCCTGGGAGCAATGCCAACTACTGAGACAAGCTGTGTCTTTGAACTGAACCAGCAAATTAGCAAATTGGATGATCAATAAATGAACAATGAAATGTACAATGCCTAGGTCAGTTCTCGAAAGTTCATTGCGAAATATTCATGATAAATGTGTAACACAACACAGAAAAGTATACAGCCTAACAATGTAGATATAACTAAGGTCTAACGGTGTTATATTTGCACATTATCCATTTATGTTATTAAATGTAAGACTAAATCTGCTGAGCCCTGAGACTAAATAAACCAGGTATGGATAGTACGATACGGTACACAGCAGTAAAGATACTGAGGGATGTATTTTTTTCATTAGAATTTTCTTGCCATGCTCCACCACCCCCGTCTCTGTTTCCCCTCTATCCACTCAAACTACTTATTCATTATCAACAGAAAAAATAAATGTATTAGCCACTACTCTGAGAAAACTGAGCGTCACTGATGTCAACAGACTACCTACGCCTCAAAGTCAAATGTTATCAGCGTTAGAGCAGGAGAACCCACATACTCAACAAACAGGACTTTATGTCTTCGACTTCTTAAGGGGATTTCAGACAGCAGTCCACTGAGAAACTAATGGTTATTGCTTTCCCACAACTCCAATGGCAGGTTCAGGGACGTGGCTGCCATGTGGAATGACCCCTCATCCATGACTACATCCTGAAGTCACCCCAAATCTGGTTCTGTTTGCAGAAGCTAACATCAAAACCACCTTTTCGCTTCACATTTAACCTCTATGTGTTATCCCATGGAACTTCCCCTAGACTCCCTTGGTTTTACACAACACTTAAGCATTAGCCTGTGGAACACCTATAGTAAAGGTCAGACTACCAACACTGGGATTTGTTTTAAATGGATGTAGCCAGTAAAGGGAAGGCTAGGTTAAAGGAAAGGCTTGACATTTTGTGAAATACGGTTAATGTTAAATTAGAAGGTTGATACCACTCTCATCGCTGTCAGTGAAGCTAGATCCCAGAGACTGTTAGCTTAGCAAAGGCTGGAAACAAGGGGAAACAGCTGACCTGGCTCTGCCCAATCGTAACAAAAACCGCATGTCAGCACCTTTTAAAGCTCACTAATTAACAGCCTCATGTTGACAACAAGACTCTAGGAACTGCTCCGGGCTAAGACACAGTTTGGCACATAAACCCTGTAAAACGGTAACTTGTCATTTTTATACTTCAGTTTTTATATGAATTCAACAAACAAGCTCTGATACGTCAATTAGACAGTTTTAAAGATGCTAGAAGGCAGACTAGGCTATATGTTTTCCCCTGTTTAAATTTGTTATGCTCTGGTAAGCTAAGATAACCGCCTCCTGGCATTAACATACATAAAAGAGTGGTATTTTCATCTTAAATAAGGGTATTTCTCAAAATGTCAAACTATTCCTTTAAGTAGGCCTATTTATTTAGCATGCCTCATTCCAAGAATAATATTGTATTTCTTTTTGTCATTACTATATTAGATAATTTTGCCTATTAAGTCCTATTGTGTAATTGTCTGGAAAGAGTAAAATTAATAAAAAAAATGTAAAATGAACAAAAAAGCAAAGAAAAAAGAACACGACTGCCACTTGAGCAATGCTGTTAGAAAGACGAGTGATGTGATGCCTCTGTCAGGGAATACAGCAAGTTCTACATTGGACATTTCATGACACCACCATTCCTTTTTGTCCACCGCATGGCTTCATGAGGGGTTAGTTTTGCATGGGCATGTTACCATATTTTTTTTTTTAGAATTTAACATGTTGTATGTGGAAGGATACAATGAAAATATGGTATCAAATCTGTGTAAAAAAATAAAAACAGGTGTCAGCAAAAAACGGAGCACAAAGCCAGCCATTGCAACATGACTTTCACTTTCAAGCGAAAGTTCTTCTTTCACAGCTGTTTTATTTTCTCTGTCTACCCTCCTCCTCCTCCTCCTCCCTCCCACCTTTCCTGAACTGTTCTAGGCTGACGTCTGAAGTCACTGGAATGGGCACACTCTAATTTCTACCCATCTTCCCTCAGTGCATCACATGACCCTTGAGCAAATGGCATTGCACCTAGTTTATTTATTTCTCTGTATCTGACTGTCCTGATATTTAAGTGACTTTAACTTTTATAATTTCTAGTATTTACTGTAAACATGTCTATCTGCACTGTTACTAGGACTCCTCACACCTGTATCTGAAACCCTGTTGTTTCTGTTTCTGAAAGGTTGCTTTACTTTTTTGACACTCTAGTACCTTTCATGGCATCTCATGCACTGCACCGCTTTGTTTACCTCATGTTTTAACACGTCACTGTACTGTTCTTTTTTGCACTGCGGGCACCTGAAAGTCAGTGTAAAGTTAACCTAAACATTAATATAACAATCTAAACCAAGGTCGTCCCTCCTCCACCCAACATTATAAGATACTGACACATACATTTATATTCCATATTTAGACTACTCAAAGAATTACTAAAAAGTTCAATAAGCAACTCCAGAGCAGATATTTTATTCCAGTTTATTTTACACTAATTTCTTGATTGATGAAATCAGCGATTGACTGTGTGCCTGTAGACTCTTGCCTGTTTGTCTAGTGTTGTACGTACACTATAGATTGATCTGCATGACACACAAAACCTACTGCATTTCCAATTTATTTAGAAATCAAACAGGTAGAAAAGAAGACTCAATAGGGAAAGTGAATGGAACCAGCTGTAAATAGTCTATTTATGATCTGGATGTATCACTCCAATTTGAAATGACCTCACAGAGGCCAATAAATATCCACTGTAATGCACAAACATCAGTCTTTCCGAGTTTCATGTGAGATGTGACTCAAAGGTTGGGTGGAGAAATGGAAATAAGCAAGTAAACAACTGCAGCAAAGACTGAAATCCAAATGCACGCTATAAATAAACCCCACTTTATTCTATATTCCACAAACATGTAATCGTGTTATTCATGCTGCAATCTCGTAACAACTATGTGTAAGAGGCAATGGACATATAGAAGGTCTTAGAATGTCTAGTGTATGTTTGCACTCACACGTAGCTCATTTCAGTCTTTCAGTGTATGTCAAAAGGGCTGAAAAGCTCCTGGGAAGCAACATTCTGTTAGTCAGTCACATCTGTTTTTCAGCTCTTTCATCACAGATGCCTGGTAGGCAACAAGCCATTCCAGATACAGAGAGGTAGAGTGTTTCTGGTTAGCATGTATTAAACACCGGAAACATATTTTTTAACCTATGTATCTACACTGAACCAGTTGTTGGTTTTGCAGGTTATGTCAGCCAATTAAGCTACATACAAGCCTTACATATACATGTATGTATGACTCTCTTTGCAGTTGGCATCTAATACGGTTTCTCCTTGATTACACCAGGTTGTATATTTGTTTCAGCTGTTAACTTGTCTTACTTCCAAATGCGCGACCTGTGTTCGAGTTCAGACTAAAGCTGAATGTATTTCAAAATGTGTTTTAACTGAAACTATTTACACGCCATACTTAATTAAGACACCTCTATGTGTGGCACGAATGAGTACAATAGACTATGATGCAGACAGATGAATATAATAGAGTAGAAATGCTTATCTGTCAAAAAGGTTCAGAATTTTTTAAGGTGGGGCAGGTTACTCTCAAAATGAGGTCTGTTTAAAATTGTATTCTACAGTTTATTACACTAATTACATGCAATGCCATGTAATCTGATTATTTTCTAATATGCTAAATATAAAACATAAACATAAACTAAGACTTTCCTATATTTTCTGCAAACACATGAGTGGATGGCCTTATTAGTATCTGCTGCAGATAAGAAAAAAAATATATCATTCCACAGTGTAATATGACACTATAACAGGTAATGTGATGTTAATCTGAAGCCTGTGTGTTACTGATTTTAACTAGCTTCTATTTTTAATCCACTTTACCTTAATACATTTACACATTGTACTCACAAAGCCTGGATATGCATTACTCCAGGGATAATTATAGAAATGATGTTTGGGGGAATATTATTTGCGTCATTGCAGTTTAGGCTCAGGTACTTGGCTTTTGGTTAGAATTGATTATACAAACATAGGTTGCATAGGCTGCTTTACATTAATACATGCACATTTCACAAGTACATATTGCTTCACATTTACATTACGAATGTAAATCTGTACATTAGCACTCATCTGGCTGCATCCAGATGTGTTTCAAATGAACAAACTGAGGAATGGGTGACTGAGGGCTAACCAGTTTTTAATGTGCCATTTAAAAACTTCCCATCATCCACAGCATCTCATCATCAAAGCAGTATAATAGTTTTTGTAAAGTGCACATTAATGGTTGTGTTTGCAGGTTCAAGGTTCTGCTGGTTGTGTGCAGGCAGGCCAACCAAGACGCACTCATGCTATTTTACAAGCATCTCAGTTGCCTTTTTGATTGTCATAGTTCTATCTTTCATAATCGTGGCATCGCTCACGTGCTCATCATTCTGCAATGCCGTGTAAGTCAAACACCTCCTGTTGTGTTGCTTTTGGCATTTTACTGATACATGAACATTTTTTTGTTACTGTGCTAGAGCAGCAAAAAATTAAAGGTTAGCACTGTATGATGCTGTTTGAGGGAATGTGTCATGTTTATGTTTGATCATTTGCTTCTTGAAGGTCTGTATTGGATTTATTATTTATTGAGGTTGATTCTGAAATGTTTTGTAAAAAGAAAAGAATAAAGTTTGTGTTTTTTCCCTTGACTTGGACCTTTCTCATCTTTTTCAAGTTTTACTTCTTGTGAATTGTGTTGGATATGCGTCTTTGTTATATAAGCTACAGAAGCTTGTTATATTAAGCTTTCAGAGCACTAACGCTCTGAACTCTGGAACTGAAATAAGTTACAGACTGGACTATTTTTCGGGTATTGAACGTGCTGAAATAGCCTCACTAAACATTGTTTTTCAAAATAAACATTTATAACGTGGTTCCTTTCAGCAGAGGTGGAGTCACTTTTAGTTTATTAGAATATGTATATTTATGAATATGCTACAGAGCCAGTGAAACTATGAAGGACCATAGTACAGAAAAAAAAGATTAAATTTAATCCTATAGATTTAAAACTCTTGACAGAGCCTGTCTTCTGAAATTGTGCAGTAAAAAATCAGGACCCTAGAAAACGTTTGTCCCCCTCAAGATGTTTAAATAAATTGCATCAAAAAAGCATTAAGGATATTATGGAATGTATGGAGTAATAATATATGTAGGATGGAGCCAATGTACTTAAGGCAGAAGGAGGATCAGCTTTGGCTTGCTCATGCAAAGACATCAATATAGGTGAAATTTGATGGAAGTCTGTTTCAGAGGATCTCTGGAAGCTGCATTTTTGACCAGATGATTGTTGCTGTCATGGATTGATCAGAGGATGATGGAAGTGCATTGCAATTTTCCGTTCTGTTATAAGAACATCTATAGGGTACTTTGGTGTCCTTGTAGAAACAAAGATTTTGCACCATTCATGATGTGTGGCTAAAAAGTAAGAGCGGGATCAAAACCTCTCTCCTAGGTCCTGACTGAATAACATTGAAATTTACACTGATCTAATGCAATGATACGTGATTCACTCTGATTCCCGCTGCTTTTTGTGTTTTTGTACTGCATCCCACCCTGACTCCGAATGAGTCTTGAATACCGGGTGTAATTGATTCCAGATAAGACCAAAATAACCCTGCACGAGGTCAGTTAGTCAATACTTGCACACAACTTAATGACCATAAAGTGGAGCAAATAACTATGGGAAATCTCTGCAATGGAAGTTACAGACAAGCTTTGTGGCAATTATGAAGGAAACTGATTTCCCTTAAACTATCTGTGATTGATTCAGCAGTGGCTTCCCACAGTGCCAAATGTTCTCACAACAAAAGTTAGTTAAAACTGATGGGAAAGGTATTTTTTTGTAATCTCATTTACAAGGACTTTCATAGAATTATTGTCAGCCTTGTAAACGGTTTTTGTTTGTGATCTTTCAGTGCAGCAATTTGAAAGCTTGCCTGCTTGTCTGGATCTCTTTTCATTCCCTAATGTCAGAATCTATAACAGACAGGAATGTGTGGGTGGTGGACCAAATACCAGGAACACCTTGCCATATGACACAATCAACTGCAAAATCCCTGCCACGAATCCTAAATGTATAAAGTTAATAATTTCATGAGGTCTTGATTCAGCTCTATGGAATGTTTTGAGCCATTCACGCTAATTGTGCATACCATTCTCTGCCCAGACTAACAGACTGTAATAGACAATATAACACAGTTAACCGTTAATAATCCCAATAATAGCTTTGACCTAAATAACATCACATCAGTTCAACTTTTCTCTGCTTTCTCATGAGCTCCTTGAGATACTCTAGCTTAATGTAATAATTTGAGACCAATTTTTTACCATAGTTCTCAAATTGTACTACTTTCCTACAGCAAAACAGATGTAAGATTAAAAAAAAAGGCTTTACATGTCTCTCATAGTAAAAGTGTTAATCTAAAAGAGTCGCTGTTATGTTAATTGGATGTGGCTATGTTATGGTCTGACATTCAGCTGGAGTGTGTGCACAAGAGACCAAGCCTCAGGGGATGCCTTTGTCCACAGGCATGTTGCAAATTAACATTGTCGCTCTTCAGGGGCGACAAGAGGTCACCTTGTATATAACTTGGCCATCAGTCCACACCAGATCTTTCATGGCCGTTAAATATGCCCAGTTTCAAGCAGCTCTAGATTGCGCTCCCAAAGTCCCTGATTGCATTTAGTAACACATTCACCAAGTCTAAATAGGGGAAATAATCTCTGTGCTAAACAATTGACAACCTTGCCAGGAGAAGAGCAAGCTCACTGTGATTTTACAACATTCGATAACTTCATCATGACTCTTTTGTCATTTCCTCTTGAAGAGAAGAGTTGCTCACATTTATATGAACTGTGCTTTTAAGGTCACAACATTTCAGGTAAGGCAAGAGTTACCAAAAATATAATGAATCAATTGTTGTATGGACTTCTGCAATAAACCCCACAATGCAAGCAGGTTAACAAACACTAAGAAATGTTACAATTTATAAATAAAAAAAAGAAAATGTAGTAAAAAGGTCACAAGGTCAAGTCAGATAATAGTTAAATATTTAGATAATTAAAATAGAAGGTAAAAGGAAATACATAGCTTTACACTTTTCTGTTTCAAATTCTAGGCTAGAAGTTTGTTTTTTTTAAGTTTATTTGACATTATGATATAAGAGACATTAAATTACACATAAATGTCAAGGGCAAAAAAATAAAGATCAAAGATCATATTTTCATTGTGGGGCTTGATGAAGACAAGAGACATGCAGTACAAGTGTAAAGATGAAGTTGATGTTATGAAGATCAGACAGGCAGAAACAAAGACTGAAAGGCTAGGTGGATGCACACCAGATAATCTGGCACATGAGGAATGAGTGGAAATGGACCACTATATGAAGGCCCTTCTACTTGGCTGTAGTTGGGACACCTGTGGGTTTTTGGGCCCATACACTATATGGCATAGAGCATTTGTCCTTTTCCAGCTGAGCCAGATGAGAGTGTAGGGCTACGTGTTTGAGACTTCCTCTGACCATGCCAGCTGACTTTCTGTTAGCCCCCCCTCCACAAAATAATAGAATGATTCAAATGGTAGACTTTCCATGTTGTTGGACTGAATTTATCAAATTCTGATAAGAGTTGTTTCAGGGTGTTTGTGGCAAATAAGGAAAATTAGAAATTTGTTGAAACTATGTTGCATGGGAAACAGGGAGATAAATAATGCAATGTCTGCCAAAACAAAGAAAAGGGAAATAAAGGAGTTGAAAAATAAATACAAATAAAGGAGATGGATCAAAATAAATTAAGTATTATTTTTCCAATGTAAAATATGGATTTCTTTTTACACCATACAGTATGTATCACCAATCCGATGGTTGGGAACAATGATTCTTCCAAATATAAATAATTGTCAGAACTTACCAGAAACTAATCATGGATAATTTTATTTGAGACTTTAATATATTCTATAATTAACAGCTTATGTCAGGGAATCTGCTCTGCTCCAGTGTGTTGGGTCCCATCCATCTGGTACTTGACGTGTGGTAAAACAGTCCTTCTGGTTGAGGTTTTGCAGCTTAGTGAAATCAGATGGTGTTTGGTGGGAATTAAAACCATCATACTCTTGGCTGTCTGCTGAATATTAAGACAAACTCTTGAAATCTCTTATATCACTGCCAACCCTGGTTATGGTGCTCTGTAGTTAGAGAATGCCTTCATGGATGAAAGCCACTTACTTTGTCAATTTGCCTACAAGTTGTCATATCATACATTGTTGGTTTCTAAATATTTATTATAGCCACTTTAATGGCCGTGGGTACATTTTTATTGGAATACTCAATTACTATCAAACACGTACAAATACTGGTTCTAGACAGGGCCTTTCTCAAGTATTGCAGCCACCCTAGTTTCTCATAAACACTTGGAAAGCTGAGCTGTATTCAAATGGTTGCAATCTGCAACTCCACTGTTAAACACTGGTCCTTTAAACACTGATGTTCTCATCTTATGACCTCCTCCTGAGCATTTGAACACACCATTGACATTTCTTTCGACCCATTTATAATTAAAGGCACACACTGAAATCGATGGCTTTGCTCAAAGGCTTTTAACTAGTAATGCTGATGGCAGTGTCATTACTGCATCATGTCAACAGTCAGAGAGAAGACAAGATTCATCAGACAGGATGATGTTGAGGATTTCATTTCATTTTTATCTTTGCCATATGCCTTTTGTCCCTTAAAAGAGACACAACTCTTCTGAGCAGTCTCAGAGCAAATTGCAAGGCATGCTGGGTAGAAAATGAATCCACCCTTGGGTTTAGATTAGTTCTTACCAAAACAAAATGTGACTTTCTTAAAACTATGAATGCAATTAGGTAATTTGCCTTATGAATAATTCATTCTCTTATTTGGGGCTTTGGGACAACAAAAGTCTGTTTGCCGACCTTATGCTGTGTATGTACAAAGTGGTGATGCTGAGCATTCAATATGTACAACTAATTATACTTAATCTTACCAGAACATCCGTACTTCCATTAAAAGTTTATTTCTGAAAGTTCAATGACCTGTGTAACAATGTGTGAATTAGTTGTTAAAAACTACAAACATGAATGAATATTTTATATTTATTTGACATTATTTAATAGTGAAATACGTATTTTTTACGTTTGGTATGATGTAAGTTTTATGATACGTATGTGAGTTTGTATGGTATCTAAAAGGTAGTTTGATACAGTTTTCCTTATAAGGTATGTACCATATTCTGCTGCTTATTACTAGTATGAGAGACACCTTATAAGTGGTTTCAGTGTAGCAGTTTATCTCAGTGTTCAAAGACATGGAAATAACCTTGACATCCATGTGGGAGTAATTTTGATTGGCAACACTTTCAGCCCACACAAATGTTGCCCTATTTTGGTGTACTGACTGGGCATCTCGGTGCCTACGTCAGTCTGAGCTTCTGTTACTCAGCCTTCATACTTCCAGTCTATCTTTGAGGAAAATGTCCGACAACACCATTTGTTTCCTGTGTGCAACAATGACTGCAATGAAATATCTGTCTGATCAAAAAGTCCTTCAATTGCCAAGTATATCAAAAGTATAATTTGTCTGCACAACATTTTGCAGAAAGAAATAATGTGACAGAACCATATCAAAAGAAGCATTTAAGGAAAATTATTCCGTTTATTGAAAACACTTTTTAATGTGTTTTGTAATTTTAGTTTTCAAGTTAAGCCCCAGGGTAAGCATGCTGAAGAACTTCTTCACAAGGCAAAAAGACACAAGCTATTTCAGGTCATGTCAGTACTAACAATACTTGTAAATTCATTGCTAGTTCTGGGCAATTGTTGATAATATTAAAGAGAAAATACCACCAGCCATATCCTTTAAATTTGACTTTTTTCAGCCATGAAATTGTTGTCCTGATGCAGTTTGCCACAAGGAAGATGTCCACAAAAGGTGCAGAAAATGGTTATACAGTCCATTAGCAGTGCTGTGCTGGAAAGACTGCCAGGAAAAATGTTTTAATGTTTCACTGCTGGCTGTCATAATTAGTTATCATAATTGATTATGTTGATGTTAAAAAAAAAAAAGTCAAGGAAAACATCTTTAGTCAGTTAGGGCAACTTTGTTTTTATTAATTCTGTTACTAAATTAAGTCTTCCTTTGGTTGCAAACACAAGTAAAAACAGTTTGATGTATCCTTTTTAACTTTGATGATTTTTAATTTAATCCCATCAAAGGCACATAATGACAATTACATTAAAGCTAAAAGATTATAAATACCCCAGTAAATAAATTAAGTAAATAAATCAGCGAGTCATATTAATCTATAATAATGGTAATCTTTTACTGGCATTAAAATTCTGCTGCTTTCCCTGAAAACATATTTCTTTTGAACTCTTCTTTTAATTTATTGAATAAAATTATATAATCGACAGGTATTATGAAAAAAAAAAAGAAAAAAAAAACACATGTATGTATGTACATTATAATGTGTGGTTGGGTAACCTATGAACAGGTTCAACATAATTCATAACATACTAAAGAGTAACCATGTCTGATGATAAATCATGTTCTGCCGATTTACTCTGTGCCATGCATCGGTATTTGTGTTTTATTACATTCATCCTGTCACACACAAACAGCTCTAGATGTATTACAGCAGCTAATCAGACAGTTACACCCCACCACCCGCATGTTGATGCCATCAGCTGCTAATGCTCTTGCTTCCTTGGCCACCGCTACAGTACGTACGTAATTGTGATGAATTGTTGCAAACTAAAGGCTCCACTCGTCAGTATCTTGACCCCCTTCAAAAGAGATGGATTTACTTTGTCAAATGAAATCCAAAGTGATACACTTGGATAAGTAAGTAGGCGACAGGAGGTTGAACTGACTGGAGGCAGCGGACACGGGTAATTTGTCTCTTCTAAGGAATTTGGAGATCCATTAAGGGGCAGGTGAACAGGAAGATAAGGGAAAAGGCCTCCTGGTGACAACTGGACCTGGGGTTTTTGCCTGCGAGTAAATTCTACCATGCCATCACACACACACACGGCAAACCCAGCTCACTCTTTCATCTTCAGCATTGCAACCAACTGGTAATACATCAGCAGCCCACCTCCCCTGGCTCTTGGCAGAGTTGAATGAATGTGTTTTGTGTTATTAGTTGTCCCAGGGACAATTACAGGCAGGGACTAGTCGAATTTGTCCTAAACTGTACTTAATAGAAATAGATGGTCATCATTAGAAACACTTCACCAGGGTGTTAATCATGGGACAAATGTGGAATAATGGCATCTTATTCACAGTATCCCACTAACCAGTCGCATACCCTCAAAAAGCATTTAGGACAAAACACGCTTTTTCAGAAAAAAAAAAAAATATCCTGACATAGAGGAAATTCTACTGTGGCTACATTAATCACAATAAATTGATATGGGGGTAAACCTGTGCTGTTGTTCATCTAGATGAATAGCCACTTTCTCGCTCCCCCTCCAACCTCCGTGTTCCTGTGCCCGGCCCTTTAAAGTGATTGAGGAAGGTTAGCCCAAGTCGCTGACGTGGATAACCTGCTGCATCTCTCTGGCAGCAAAATGCGTGGTATTTCTGCTGCTGTTGAACAGCTGTGCTCCAAATCCCTGACCTTGGCTTTCTTTTATCTCACTGCCACAGTCCTCCCGTTTTCTGTCGTAGTAAGTGTGTGTTTCGGCAGAATGAAACCACCAGTGAGCCCTATGATGACCCTTTATCTAGTCAAACAAAGGGTGAAATTTGTGTGCGGATGTCTGTGTATGCTTGTGTGAGAACCATCGAGCTCAGCAGATATGTCGTAAGATAAAATCGCTCCTCCAGCTGCTTGTGTTGTCTCTAAGTAAAGCTTTTGTGTTCACTTTAAATGTCTTTGGGCCTTTTCGTCCTAATGTAACACATTTCTAGCTGCTGGAGTCTTCCTTTGTTGGGACTAAGTGAATGACGGATTGGTGATTATTAGCGGTCGTGAGGGGTATATAAAGGAGGAAACAGATGAAAATAATGCTGTGTGATTTAGCCAGACTGACACTCTGAATTGATGATGACTCCCTGTTTAGCTTGCCACCAGTCTGTGGGTTTTGTTATCGGTCTAGGCAGCACCTCAAGTGCTTTTACAGCATTACTCAGCCAAAAGGTCCATAAATAAAGATCTTTTGCAAACTCCCAATAGTTATGGTTATGATGCAGGTTAAAATAACAATAAATGGGTGTTTAAAGTCTCAAAGTTTCTCTGGTGCCAGACTACATGAGTGCAGGGATTGTGAATTTTTTTGGCCTATTAACTGTCTGTAAGGGATCACATGAATCTTAGGAAACTTCATTATCCTAGCAGGGAAATTCATTTTGCACACTGTGTGACAATCAGGGCTTACCTCTGCTGTGTAGAGCAGATAGGTAAATTTAAAAATGAACGCCTTTTTATCTAAAAACTTGCATTCTCACTCCAACAACATGACTTCCACTACAAAATGCAAAGAACGGGAGGAAGATAGCATCTTCGTTCAGCCATCTGCGGCTCAGTCCCACTGCCATAAGCGGACTCCTCTTTGTCAGTAGCTGGTTGATTCAGTTAGATGCAACGTGGCTGGACTAAAAACTCACAAATATTTAGAAACATGCACAAGAAATCTAATCAAAAGCGAAGATATTATCAATAGAGTTTATATCTTAATCCATGCCTTTGAGTTGCTTTGCGGATTTGTTTACATTTAGTCATCATCTGCACAGTACTGATTCCCTAGTGTACTTCGACGATAATAGCTGTGCACCCTAATATTAGATTGGTGTGTTAAGGCCTACAGCCAGTGTTTTATGGTGCTATTGAAAAGATGCATTTTTTCTTCACCGCCTGTAGAGCTAATAGAATTTTCCACAGACAGTAAATAATGGAGCTGTCAAAATCTGAAGCCCAAAAGCTTGCCTGCTTGTGTATCACAGAACACTAAGTGAACAGCTAATAGTAAAAGTTGACGCATATTGTAGTGCAGTGACCTGAGGTATGATGTTCACATTTTGACATTAAAATTAAGTTGGTCACGTATGCTAATACTCCAAGGGCCTACTAACATCTCCAAGATGTTATTTAAGTTTTTTTTATTTTTTATTATCCAATATAATTTAATCTTTCTTATAAAGATTTTCCTTTTCTCAAAATTACCCAACTGTGTACTTTTAGCTTTCTTTGGTCTCCACCAACTCTTGAGGGAAATATCGGGCTGTTTAGCTGTTAAATACTTCACTACGTTCACAAGCAAGTCTCTAACTGTCGGCTGTTTGGTGCTAGACCGGCAGTGGATCAGAGCTTCTTTTTGATGAAAGCAGCTTTGTACAATGGGTGAAAACAAGGTTTATGAGAGCATTGAGACTCAACCAAACTGTACAGCTGTAAGCTGTAAAACAAAAACAAATAGCTAAAAAAAGTTAAAACACTGTGTGTAGTAGAAGGGTTTACATGTTGTGACAAACCCATAGAGAATGATCACTATGCAGTTCCTTTCAGCTTTACAGTCATTTGATCCATCATAAAATAAAAAAATATGGATTTGTGCTGCTTTGAGATATCATTACTTTGACCAACTAATTCCATATAATTTGACATTTAGTGTAATTTATTGAACGTATCACATTAGAAAGTTGGTTACAAATATGTCAAACACATAAATTAAAGCAGTGAATATATTAAATGACTCACAATTTGTGTACCCCAAATCCAAAAGGCACTATAGTGCACTATCCTACACCAAGTTTGAGAGTTCAGTACTTAATATAGAACAATTCATTATGCCAGCTGGAACACACTGTGGGACTGAGACTGTGGCAGGACTGGCCACAAGAAAAACTTGCACTCGGCAGCTCAAATGACACCTGGAACCTTGGGACCAGCTGACCTACATTCATATCACATGGGGGTAGAGCAAATGGAATTGAAGCGGTTGGTTAAACTCACTTTTCTGAATCAGAATCAGTTTTATTGGCCATGTATGTGTACACATACAAGGAATGTGTATTTTAACATTTCTCTCAATATACTTACACAGGAACAGACATAACAGCAGTCTTGTCTATTCTTCCCCTGTATTTATTAACTATGTTCAAAGGTATGTGAACAAATAGGTGTAGATATAAATATATAGCCTACAAAAGCCACCAACAACATAATAAACGGTCTAAACAGCTGTAAATAATACAAAAAAGGATTTGTATTGACAGTGACAGTGCATGATGATTAAAATGGTGCATTTGTGGCGCACTGTAATAATATTATCTATAACTGAAATAATTCTTGTGTCTGGTTGTTTTGGCGTACAGTGTTCTGCAGCTCCAGGGCAGAAGCTGGAACAGGTTGTGTCGAGGTCATGATGGTTCTGCCCGTTTCCTGACCCTGGACATGTATGAGTTCTGAATGAAGGGCCGGTTGGCACCAGTGATGATCTCTGCAGTCCTGGCTGTCCGCTGTAGTTCCTGTCATGTTTGGTGGCCGAT
This sequence comes from Morone saxatilis, assembly GCF_004916995.1. NCBI lineage: Eukaryota > Metazoa > Chordata > Actinopteri > Moronidae > Morone > Morone saxatilis. Next base: position 4,980,853 of record NW_023340095.1, on the reverse strand, counting down.
CAAAACCAGACAGTGATGGATGTTTTCTCAGCCCATATTTGCAGAATCTATTTTGCTCTTATCAAGGTTATCTGGAAGATTGACATGACACTGCATGTTTATATCCTGCAGTAGTACATGTAGAGCAATACATTTCATGAACAACTGTGAGACTTGTGCACTTTGCAATGTAAGTCGCCTCAACACTGTCTGAGTTCTCCTAATGACATGAAACAAAAAACAGCAATGCTGGAAGCTCCATTAACTGTGCGGCCATACAGTCAGTCTGTTAGGGTTAAAGGATCTGAACTTATTTGTCACGCAGTTATACTCACTGTGGTGTTGGCACTCCTCCAGCAAGAGGGCTGGTGGTGGTGGAGGGGGCTGCTTGTTTCTACATAAAGTATAGTTACATATGAAACAAGACAAGGTGGAAGCCTAGCATATGGCTGCACAGTCAGTGTTAGCCTGAGGGCGTAATTGACGACTGTTCAGCTCATTCATTTTAAAAGAGCAATAACTTCATTCACTCAGTAAGTCAGGGACAGACTTCGCATTGAATGCTGCGGTCCAGCAGGAAATTGTTGCATAACAACTTTATGACATTCTCATAAAAAGAAACACCACTAATAGCTCAGTTAGAGAGTGTTCATTTGCTGCTATATATGCAGGCATGCGTGGTGCTTGATTAAGTCGCAGAAAGTCATGTTCCATTAAAGAGAAAGACAAACCCAACACATATAGCCAATTTGCCATGCAGTTTGTGAGTGTGGAATAAGCCTCTGCAGTTTGAAAAGGGCAATTACCACCAGAATACAGTGCAGAAGTCAAAGCTGACATTTTGATCCACTGCTGCGCAGCCCTAAACCTAACATCCCAGCCCTTTGATAGTCTGTGTGATACAGCACTTGGAGTGATTAAAATAATCAATAGATCACAGTTTAATGTGACACAGACAAGGTCTTCAGGCGGGGTGTTCTACAGGACAACTGATTCCAAAAGCACACTTTAATTATGACTTTGTCCCTGCATTTTATAATACTTGTTTAAAACTATTTAAAACGAATGATTGGAACGCTCAATTAAAAACGTTTAAGAGCCTAATTTGGTCTTCAAAAATAATCTTTTTTTTTCCTTTTTGTTTTACTTAATTCATTTTAAAAGTCATTACTGAAGCACTTGCCAAGATAAATCTTCCTCTTTTGTTTTGCATCCAGGAACAATTTTCGGATTTAATATTGTTTGTTTGGTTAATTGTCTTAGAGGGGAGAGACAGAGGGGAGA
>NW_023340095.1:4970890-4979495 GCF_004916995.1 Morone saxatilis | reverse complement strand
AGGCAGTCAGACAGACAGAGAGAGAGACAGACAGGCGGGGGACCTGGAGGACGAGGAGAGCTGCCAGCAGAACAGCAGTCCAGTCCACGCGCAACCGGGACTCCTTCTGGCGCCATGCGCGCGCGGAGTCAGAGAAGCGCGTGATGAGTCGGACCGGTGCGGCTCCTCGAGACCTTCCGCAACGCGACCACCGCCACCGCCACCATTACTATCATCAACAAGTGTGAATGTCGCGTTGTGTTTCTGAGGAGACACAAAAAGCGCCACAGTTGGAAATATGAATCATTTCACTCGTGGACCGGAGAACTTCCCCGCGTGCCGGAACTTTAGCGTTTTGCTCTCTCCCTCGCGGGAGTGTGGACTGCTTCAAGTAGCCTGAACTTTTTATTTAACACAAGGTTTTAGTATTTCTGTTCACAGAGGTTCAGGCTGCTGTCGGCGCTGAGCTTCCCCGCCGCCACAGAGGCTGGATAACACGCAGCCATCAGTGCATTCCGAGCTCCGTCTGTCCCGGTAAGTAACCTCACATTTACAAGAAGTTACTAACTTATTATCTCATGTGTAGCTTGTTTGTTTGTGCCGGTGTAACATTTTAAAAGCACAGAGACACATGTTAATGTGATTTAAACGCACACAATTACAAAACGCTATTATACTGTTTACTCTTACACTTTGGCGCCATTAGCCGGATGACACTGAAATCTTTGCCCAAGGTGTTCTTGCCTCTACAGGTTCACATAACATCCCTATGTATGATAATCACATGCTTGCTTTACTAAATGTGGTGCCAAGCTGTGTTTAGTCTTTAAACTGACATTTTCCTGAAGAAAACATCTGTTGATGTCGCCTATTTAAGAACCACTTCATTTCATTTTAATATATTACTACTCATTTTTTTTGAGAATGACAGCTCAGACATGCTGCAGCGCTACAGTGTGCGTGTGGAAGTAATGTATACAGTACATGTAGTATAGTGGTGTCATAACAACCGCAGGGCGCTGCATGCCACATCGCCTCCACCTCCCGCTGCGCTCATACCGCTCACTGCGCCAGGGGCTCTCTTTATGAGCATGTGCATGTGTTCCAAAGATAGGAAGCCCTTGCCAAAGACAAAAGGAGAAGAAAAAAGAGAAAGGAGAAGAAGACACGGCTCCGCGGGGCGCATGACCTCGAACACAGCGAGGGGCTCATTGTGTGATCAGCTGAGCCCAGCAGAGGGTGCGCAGTCCTAAAGTGAAGATCCTCCTGCAGGACACATGGACTCACTGTGGAGGAGAGACAGCAGGCCTTGAGATGAGGGAGCTGTGCAGGAAAAAGGAAAAGAAAAGCTTCTCCTCATTGTCACAGGAAGATGAGCTGGGTTTTTTTTTGTTCTTTGTCCAGCTATGGAATAATGTCATTAATATTGATAAGCACCAGAAAATAATTTCATGTGTCATTTATAGACGATGCAGAACAAAATGACGTTTTCCTAATTGAATGAGAAAATTCTGGCGATGACCCATGAGCGGGCTGCCGGTTGATGAGATTTGAAATGGATTTTTCCCAACAATCACATTATACATTTGTAAACACTGTGGGGATGGCATTTACTCAGCACAGTTTGGGAAGATGAAGGCGACCGCCTGTGCACTTAGAAAAGAGAATTTGGATGTCCATGTGCCCTCTGACAGAAACCGTACGCCGTCTCCTCCCGCGCTCAACGACTACTGATTCTTGTTTCTGCTCAGGAGTAACACTGCTTTCTCTTTTTCTTTCAGCGCACAACCTGACATGTTGATTCCAGTTGCTCGCCCCGCTCCTACGCTCTGAAGCATTCAACGTCCTCACAATAAACCTGAGATTACAGTTCCCTGCTGGAATATGCTCAGGGAGCAGCTCAATTTGTGGATGAGCTCTTTTGAAATCTGTTCCAAAAGATTGTTATAAAACTCTATCAAATCAATTTTGAAGGATTCTCTCGCGATAAGTCCTCATGTTTGTGTGAATAAACTCATATTTTCATGCAATCATCCCAATTTAATGCTAAGAAGCAGGTGGAACTATGATTGCTTTTACATGACAGGACTTGTGGGAGGTTGCTGCTGAATATGCAGGACACAGCGGGGCCTGATATGCGCAGGAAACCCCTTGTATTTGATGGCTTTGGCCTCTTATGGGCCGTGCTCTTTGGATTATTCGTGGCAAATGCTCCAGCGATGGCCTGTCCAAGCGGCTGCCACTGTATAGAGAAGAGCGGCATGAGCGTGGTCCAGTGTATGTCCCGCAACTTGGACAAGATCCCCTCAGACCTTCCGAGAGACACCGTCGTCCTACTGTTGGCGTCGAACCACATCACGCACATCCCCAACCACGCCTTCAAAGAACTGCACTACCTTCAGGAGCTGGACCTGTCCAACAACGACATCGAGACGGTGGACGTCGGCGCTTTCCAAGGTGTTTCCGACAGCCTCCTCGTCCTGGATCTGTCCAACAATCGCATCCAACGGGTCCCCAAAGAGGCATTCGCCCGTCTCCGAGCCAAAATCAGCCTCTCCAACAACCCGTGGCACTGTGAGTGTACGCTGCAGGAGGTCCTGAGGGAGCTGCGGCTGGACCCCGAGACTGTGAACGAGGTGATCTGCCACACTGCGGTGCAGGAGGAATACGCAGGCAAACCGGTCATCCAGGTGCTGGACTCAGGGATCAACTTCTGCAACTTTCACCACAAGACCACCGACGTAGCCATGTTCGTCACCATGTTCGGGTGGTTCACCATGGTGATCGCGTACGTCATCTACTACGTGAGGCACAATCAGGAGGACGCGAGGAGGCACCTGGAGTACCTCAAGTCACTGCCCAGCAGCTCCCAGATCAGCAAAGACTTTGACACCATCAGCACGGTTCTCTAGCAGGGCGGTGTGTGTGTGTGTGTGCGCGTGTGTCTGTAAATATGTGAGTAAATCTCTGGTTCTGTACAAAATGACTTGAAAGCTTTTACGACACATTCTCACCAGAGGTTTGGAGCACATTATTTGAGGTCTTTCAGTGGAAGGAAATGGGTGGGTTTTGACTTTTTTCAGCCTTATGAAGGATTTCTTTTGTAGTAGTCTAAAACATACATTTAGATTGGATTAAATATGCTTTAATCTGGCTCTACAAGCAGACAGGGAAACAGTGATAGCACACAATAAACTAAATACTTAAAGTCACATTCACGTCACAGATGAAAGCTGTAGACTAGAGGGAAAAATGTTCCCAGTCGGGTGTCGATCCACGGCGTGATTGAATTTGGACTGAGACGAATGAGGACGACGACTGTCTCCCAGTTACTTTGTATTGATTGATTTACGTTCTCCATGTGGCACTGTCAAAGTAAAGGGCATTTTTACCAGGCTTTGGCTAATATAATATAGGAAGTAGGGCAAGGTGCTGACGTTCAGTTTGCATAACACGTGCATTACAGCCCTGCCTCCAATAAACTTTCCACGTGGAACTACTGACCCAGGAAATAAGGTCCCTCTGCCACCGCTGCATTGTCACATTAAAGACTAAATGTAGTCAAACAAGGAAAAGTTGCCATACTCCTGCAGCTCTGTGTTAAATCCGAGAAATGGTCTGAACAAGCATTTCGTCTTACCTTGCCAAGAATGTTAACACGCCTACTTCATTACCCGGCGAAGCATCGAAGGCTCTAGACTGAGAGGGGTGAACGTAATGAACCAAATCTTTTTATTTTCAGTGTGGCACACTACAAATTGTCGTGTTCCCAATATATGAACTCAGAATTTTAGCACACTGTGACGATATGCCTGTTTTACCTGTCCAGTTTTTACTTTTGCAATTTCAATGCAAACAAATGAGTAAGAACACTGCAACAATCATTGAAAGTCTTTTAAAAAGCGGCAGCGATCCCCCAAAAAGCCTGCCAAACCCTGGAGATTCTCATTCATAGCAAACATGCAGCAACACGATCATCCCTTTGAAGTCGTGTGGTCCCCTGATTATTAAGTCTAGTATTCACTCGCTGTTCAAATGTGTTTTGGTCTCCGCCAACTCCAAAAGGAAAAGAAGTCTAGATGTTAAACTTTCCTCCCTTGCCTGTATAGTTTGTGGTTTAGGGTTTCTCAGTGTTTCTCAGTGCTGATAACAGCAGGGGGCGATCACAACTGTGAGCCATCGATCACAGGGGCTCGCAGAGGAACAGACGCACACACCTCCCGAAACTCAGCAACGTTTGTTTGAGTCAGCATATCCAAAGCCCGGAGCGCGTTTTCCTACACGCAGCCCGGTAAAGCAGAATCCCAGCCTTAATGTGGGAGCCGGAACAACCAAATGAGCCTAAAAGAGGCTGAAAGGCTCACAGCTGACTGATAGTGCTCATGTCTTTTGATTCAGTGTTACAGCGCTGTGAGATACAGCTGATACAGTAGTAGCGTGCTGGGAAGATGGTTAGAAATCAGCTGCAGTGTGTTGTTAGAGAAACACATTTTCTCTGTGTTCATTATTTCCTGTGTAGGACTACAACTGGCACTGGTGTATTATCCAGGACAGCATGCAGAAGTTCAGCTCTGTTTTATTACACCCTGGTGGAGTCAGTTACAGCACAGGAGAAAAAAACACACCACAGAGAAGTTACATATAAAAAAGATTGATTAGTGCAGCTTTGTTCAGAGTGGGGTCCAAATTTACTCTGTATGAATGTATTTATGTCCAGATGTGTGTCCACAAACACCACATGGTTTATGTTATTTGTGAACCACAGAAACTACCAACACAACCATTTATGCTGTTGAATTTGATTGCAAGGCACAACAACAAACTGAATATGTATTTAAGTGCTTATGGTTGCTGTTGCTGGTCAGGAGTTGATTGTGTCCAAGTGCCTACTCTCGGGGACTGCTACACCATAGCACTGTGCACAAAGCTGGACAACTGAGTGTCATGTCCTCTCCACTGCAGAACTCAGAGGCAGTTACAGCGTATGCCTAGCAGGGGAACTGAGTCATAAAGGTGTCAAAGCCCAATTTCTCAGATGGGTGGATTTTTCCAAGAAAGGACAAGAACGAGTGCCAGGAGACAATGACAGAAAAGTTGATTTAAAATGATTGTTGCTTTTCTGTGATTGACAACTTACTGTACCTGTCCTCTGTGGTGATTCCCACTCATCTCATAGTTCAAACAGGTTAAAAGAAACACAAATAATTGTTTGCAACGAATACTTGACTTACTCTAGGTAGAGACTAGTTTTTAATTTTGCATACTGTATTTGCATCTGACAGAATAGTCTTTTTTATACTATTGTAGGTTTATTTGTTACAGTGTCTATCTGTGTGCAGTTTTGACCTGTCATATAACGATGTTTGTGCTGGCCAGTGTGTAACTTTTACAGTAGAAAGAAATGCACATGCCGTCTGTGTTGTTATTTTGTAGAACGTGTCCTCAGCTTAATCTACATCAAAGTGTTTGTATGCCATTCAGAGCTTTCAACTGGTCAATGTCTTTTCTGTAGAACTGTAGAAGAATTGGTCTATGAGCTGTGTATTTATGTGATGGAAATGAAAGGGCTCCAATAATTTTGTTTGTGATAATAATATCAATTTTCTATCTGTTTCAGTAAATACTGTGTGTTTGTTTTGTTGTTGTTGTCTGGATTTCAATGGACACCTTACCAGCATTTGAAAATAAAAATTCTTTTCCAAGACAGTTCAGTCTCCTCGCATTTTTTGCATATTGGCTCCGCATAAAATGAATGGCCAAATATTTTTGAAGAAAGCTAGCTTTCAGCATCACAGCAGTGTATTAGTTGGTCCTTCTTTCTTTCAGAATTAATTTACATTCTGTCCTTTCAACAAACAATTTATCACAGAAAAACAGAGTGGATCTATGGTCTTTTTTGATAGCTATATTTTCATTCCATGTGGATGTTAATGTCAAAAACATGAATGGAATGTTAAATGAGCATGAAACACAAAAACAGACTTTTTAATGAAAAAAGAAGACAGTTAGTACACATCTACCCAGCCTCAGTGAGGTGAGGTGCCTGTGCAAACCCCTGAGGATAGTAAAAGACCGTACCCACCTCAGCCACAGCCTGCAGCCTGCTGCCATCTGGAAGGAGGTACAGCCGCCATACTTAAGAACTTTTCCCCTCAGGCTGTGAGACTGTGAGCTTAATTTATCTCAGCACCTCCATTATGTAAAATAGTTTATATTTTATAGATTTGTATTTTTATCAGTTATTAATCCATTTTATTATATATCATTTTGTTTATACACACACACACACACTTATATTTTTTAAGAGAAGTATAAGGAACTACAACCTAAATTTCATAACACAACCCTGCATTGTAAAATGACAAATAACCTTGTATCCCTGTACCCTTCCATTTTATTTGTGGTGATTATTTTGGGTAATGTCTTTGTTGTGAGGAGGTTTGATGATGGAACAGAGTGAGCTGGCAGTATCATGACAAATAACGTATCTTCCAACCTTACACCTTAAAGCACAGGGTGTCCAGACAAGCCTGATTTCTTATGAGTAAGGCAAGCTTTTGTCTTATCGAGGCAGTACTTTAAGTGCACTGCACGGAGATCGATAAAAAGGCTCATTACTGAGAGAAACTTCTGTCTGGGTTTGGTTTTAAAGGGCAATGTCACTAAAGCTCTGTGACACACTAGCAATTATTTGAATTGTTTTTTTCCTAAACCTGCAGAACTACATTGTTTTTTTGTTGACACTTGGACACTGAATAGTTGGTAAAGACATTAGGCGCTACCACAGCGGTTTCTGTTAATGAATCCGAGATGCAGATGCTGGCAGTAAACTTATTTGCAGTCACAAGCAGTGACTCAACGAAAGTGACCAATCCATTTCGTCTTCTAATGACCTTATCAGCAGAACTATACTTTGTCTCTGCATTTGCAATTTTTTAAATCCAAGTAAATTGAGAATGACTGACATTCATAGTCAAAATCCAACCATACATCTGCCCATCATCCATCCATCCATCTTAGACCACCTGCACAGGTACAGTAGCAGAGATGTCCCTCTCTCCAGCATAATCCTCAGTTCCTTCCTTTCGCCAGACAATAACGGTAAAATAAGATTCTGCCAAGTCCTAGATTAGTCCAATGTTTTTAAAAGTCTTGATTTGAGACACGTACGGCTCACACAGACAGTGTGGCTGCTCTAACCTGTTGATATGACACCAAATAGAAAGCAAGATGTTCCGTGACACACATGTGCTTCTCACGCATGCTGCATGATCCTCACGTAAGGTTAGGCAATTAAAACACTTGGTTAAAGTTAGGGTTAAAGGCTCATTGTTACAGTTAATAAAAAAGGCATCAGTACCACCAGAAGTACCTCCCTGACCTAGGGCAGCAACGTGCGCACAACAAGAAGGAGGCAATATTTTTTAATAAAGTACCATGGTCTCAGAACACATCCCCAACTGCACCCCAGATGCTTGGCTAGTTATAATAAGTGCCATTCATGTTTTTCATTTTTTTTTTGGTCCGAGTCCTCTCTCTGGTTATTTTCTTGGCATGCAACAATTGCTTTCTACTTTTGTTGCATCCATTAAGAACATAATCTGTTGTTCTCTGCTGGTGATTAACATGTAGAACGACGCACTTGGCTAGGATGTGACCCACTCATTTGGCTTCCTGTGTTTGTTCATCCTGGCTGTTTGCCCTTTGCACCATCTGTTCATTGAAATATCATTAACATTTTAATGAAAGACCCTGATTCTTCTTATGAAGACAAGAGAAAGCGGATGTCATTCCTCCTTGGTCAGAAGCCCTTGAGCATAGCTGCCAAAACATCCACCACCTTTCTGGGATGCAATATCGAAGTCTTCATTGAGACTGAATGAATAAATTTACATTTCACAATCTAGTTTGTACACAAAAATTACACAACAAGACTTATTGTGTATTGTATTTCTTCTTCATTACTATTTAGAAGTGGGTTGTATGACTACATATTGTGACTATATTGTTACTAATAGGTAACTGGATTGGTTGTAGTGCAATGTTTGAAAGAACACTTTTTTATAAAAGAATAAACAAAAACAAAAATTAAAACTACAAAGAAAAAAGCAAAGAAAACTTAAAAATATATAGTTTCTACAAACCGTATTGACCCACTGGTGGGGCAGTGAATACACATGCTGTGCAGCCACAGTGGTTCAAACCCACAGAATTTTCTTTTTTTAATTTTTAAAGGAGAAAGCCCAAAGTAGACAAAGATACTAGATATTCTAGAGAATTGTGAATAAATTAAGGCAAGAGACAAGATATTGAAGAGTTTCCTTGTAAGCCTCATTTCCACTGCATGGTACAGCTTGGCTTGACTTGACTTGACGCGCAAGTGACAATTCTAGTGATAATTGTATCCGACCAATTAGAGGTCTGCAAGGTTTTTACCTCCACCTTACCTCCAGTATCGGCTCAGCTCCTTGTTACCTCAAACAAAGTAATACTAAATAAAGCAGGTACTATCCACACATTTTGCCAATGGAAAACCAAAAAAGAACAGTTCCAAACTACTCCTGTTGAGCTGAGCCACACCATGCCGTGGAAATGAAGTGTTTGACATCATAGAGAATAGGTATAA
>NW_023340095.1:4968479-4970790 GCF_004916995.1 Morone saxatilis | reverse complement strand
TGACCTCAACCTGCCTAGAGTGATCTGAATCCGCACCCCGGTCCTCAGTCCTACCAAACTTAACAAATATGACCCATCCAGTTTCAGTAGCGACTGCAAAAGAAAGCCCACATTATGTTATCTGTTGCAGGTGAAGTTATTCTCCAGGAACTCACAGTCAACTGCTTAATGGTTGTCTGCTGTAAGCTGTACATGGACAAAAAACAAAGCCACCAGATATAAAGTCAGTATTCAGTTGTGAGTTATGGTCTAAATCTTATTTCAGATGCTTGTCTTTTTCTGCCAGAAATTAATGTCTGGCTGAATCACTGAAGCTTTTTGTTATAATGACATCTCAAAAACCCAAATGTAATTCCGTCTACTGAAAGCATACACTTTTCCACTTAAAAATGTATCTGAGTGATTACAATGAATTACAGGCCAGAATATTTAATGGGTGCAATTTGTCTAAGATATGACAAGATCTATAAAATGTAAACACATTCTGAGCTAATTTTAACTCAGATATTGTTGTGTGCAATAAGCTACCTCTCTGGTAATATTTTAAATGAAGAAAAACATTGTACCTGGAGAAGACACTGAAAGGACACTCAACATAATAGATTTGTGATTGATGACCCCACTTTACAACAACCATAAAAAAAACAAAAACATTCGCAATAAACTGAAAAGGCATTATAAGCTCTGCAGAGTGCTCATGATGTAAAAATCAAACTGGACTAATCAAAGAGATTCATGTTTGTTGAATCTGAAATCAGTTGATATTTCAATGGAAACATTATAAAGACATGACTTTCCAAACCCGTAAAAGCTGCATTAATTGATTATTTATTTTGTGGCCACTTTATTGGTCATTTCGGAACAGTGTGGAATAAAACCGGACTGCTGTGTCTAAAAACAAAGTTGATTGTTTAGAACTGGACATGGATAGACCTGAACTGCAAAGCTGGGTGACAATTCTCCTTCAAGTTTGCATTTGACAAAAATAACTTTCAACTTTAACTGCAACTTTCCACATTGAATACCTTTGCGGAGGGCAAAACTTTAAACCGGCCTGAAATGACAACACCACTTATGACATATGACAGTTTGGGTCGTCGTGAGTCATTCCTAACTGTAACCCCTCCTGCAGTTCACCAACCTCAAACACTGAAGTCTCATAGATTGGACAGTTTGGGCCATTTGGAGGGCATGGGTAGCAGGTGGCAGAGAGACTGCCAAGGAAGGTCACAGTTAGAATCTCTGAAATGGTAAATCAAGCCACATCAAAGTGTCCTTGAAAAAGGCGATAACCGGCCACATGCCAAAAGCTCTCCAACTTCATGGATCTGGGTATGCTGAATCCTTTTTGAACATCGAGTCTGCTACCCATTTAGTCATTTGTGCTCAAAAACTGAATTATGCTACCCTGACAACTGAATAAATGCCGCTTTAGAAACAATGGAACGCTTTAGCTGCATTTTAACTTCTTTTCATGGCGCAAGCTCCTAAAATTCAAAGTACAGTCATCGGCTCTTTTATTAAGATCTTCTGACACCACACCTCAGCGGGTTGCCTTTAGGAGAGATGGGAGTTTCTACATTGTAGTTTTCAGAGATGGTGTAATGATTAACTGCTCTCGATCCTGTGGGAAAACAAAGTGCTTTCTCATCTGAATGTGATTAATGAAAAACAATCATCATCTCAACTCAACAGGTGCTGGTAGGAGAACGTGTTCAATTAACCCCTCTCCATATTTCACCGCTGGCCCAGTGGTTTCAGCTCAGGCTCAGACAGTCAACCTCACCATCATTTCCATTTCTATGGATGGTAGTTTATAAGTAAGAGGGTGCCTTGATACCTTTCTATGACTTGATTACACCCGACTTTATGAGAAGTGATATTTCTATTTGTGAATTGTAATGGCTTTTGAATAGTGTATGTGTTTGCAGTTGCATGAAAGATATTGATTTGTATACTCAATGAAGCGTGCATTTTTTTTGCCAAACCTGGCAACCTTCACAAAGAAAAAAGGAAGAAAATTGCTCTGTAACACAAATGTACTTGTACAGTCTCAAAGGCTCCAAACCCCTGTCTCAAAACACTCACTTTCTCCAAGCAGAGATTAATGGTAGGCTATTAAGTACGTGTAAATGTTATCCATACATGAATCCAGGTTTTGGAGGGCATTGGACTTGGACTTAAATCAATACCCGACTTTCAATAACATGATGTCAGAAACCGACAAGCAGTCCAGCGTTGTAAATCAGATTTTCAGAGTAGCCAATAAAGGAGGTGACCTGTTTCAGAGTAATGTTTAGTTAATGGAATC
>NW_023340095.1:4963978-4968389 GCF_004916995.1 Morone saxatilis | reverse complement strand
CGACAAATTATGTTTACAGAAATGTCATTTTGATTGTAAAGTTCTTCACGGAGGAATACAAAATTCATTCTGTTCACTGGCAACATTTTGTTTCAGTGATGGAAGTGGGATGCTCTTATAGAGAAGTTGCAGAGAGGATGGTTGTGTTACAGTGAGGCTACAGTAAATAAACTTATTCACTTTCTTGCAAAGAGTGAGAGGAGAAGATTGATAGCACTCTTATGTTTGTATTTTAAATAAAGAGCGTGCGAATGGCAGACTTAACTAATGAAAAATACTACATAGAGAGGTAATTACAGAATGTAAAACATTTTAATGGCTATTGCAGCACAAATGCTAACCATCAATAGTATAAAAAAAAAAAAATGGGGGTTGATGTCTAAAAAAGCAAGTTAAAGTTTGGAAAATCATCAAAATCAAAACATCTTCAGTTATTTCAAAAATAAGTTCTTCTTGTTCACTTGTTAATGTTTGGGTTTCACTGTTTTGTTTGACACTAGAAGGATGTTGTCATATTGTCCTATCCATAGTTTTTTCTTATTTTTTAACGAAGTAGAAGGAGTAAATGGCCTTTTCAGGATTTTAATGTGGAAATTATGTTTTTATTAAAAGCATATCAGACAGACATTTTTTCCAAGCAGGCTATTTTGTTAATGCATGTCTGGAGGGTATCTTTAAGAGTCCATGACTCAAAGTAAGAAGCTGATTGAAAATATTTTCAGGGCATTTTTTCTTGCTGTGTCATCACTGTGCTCTTTATTAGGGGAAAACAACAATTAACTTATGTACAGTATTAGAGAGCAGAGAGGATAAAGACAGTTAATTGAGTATGGAAATTATTTAATTTGCGAGTGAGTGTTGAGTGTTTTAATATTCAGTTCCATTATTTCACCAATTTATTGATTATAAGATTTTACTATAGCATTCAAACATGTTTTTATTATTTGCTAGAAAAAAGTTTGTCTGGAGGGATGTTAAAAGAACACAAAGTTTGACGGATGAGATTTGGGCTGACAGAAAAGATTGCACCTTACCCAGATTCAGGGTTGCTCAAGGCACACTTTTATTATTCTTGGGATGACATTGCACCATCTCATTCATGACGCAAGAATGTATCTCTCTTTAATTATGTATTTCTGTCCACCCCAAGGCCATTTGTGAATAGTATCGGCTTGGACAGTCTGTATGTCTTATACATATGCCCCTGTTTCAAGAACTTGGGATATTAACTAAATAGCTATGGCCTTCACTTTGGAAGAACACCTTTACTGTCACACTAAAACTGTATTGCAATACACAGAGGATATATTTAGGACTTAGCATTCATGTCCTATTCCCTTTCACCTTAGTCTGAATGATATCTTGCAGTAATGAGAAATAAATTGTTTCTTGCCGTCTTCATATAACTGTTTTTGTATGCATGGTCAGGACCCGGAAACACCTCTGCAACGAGTTGCCTAAGGAAGTATACTCAGGAAGCTTTTAACTGAAACCTCATTTCCATATACCTTTATTTGTTATTGCTTTCAAATTTTAAATTGTTTTTCCAGTTCTGTTGATTTACCCACTGGGAGTCCAATGGGCTCTAGTTTCTGAATTTTGCAGCTTGCATGGCTCCCCTGAGTGCACTACGGTTTTTTAAGGACTGCACATTTTGTGTCTTCTGAAATAATAAGAAGCATGAATAGATGAAAAAAAATAAATTGTATTGTTATGATAATATTACCCTCCATTCATTGTGCCAATGAATGAGCTGAATATAAATGTGATGCCACAGTTATTGATCATGTTCCCAAAGCGTGTTTCTTCTAACACGTCAAATTTAGCACCATGGCAACCTTGTAGTTATACACATCCAACATGCATTCATGATTGTCTTTACCATGGGGTATGTTTCAACGTAAGTGGAGGGTGATGTTCAATGAATGTATGGATCTATAAGGGTCTCTAAGTAATGCCATTCTCTCCTGTCTCAGATGTCATAGTACCTAACCAGAGCCTCTAAGCCATCTTTGGTGTAAGGGACAAAACATCCTTACACTTCAGCATACTTAGAATGTTCTCCTTTAATGTGAATCAGACTGAGGATGTTCATTATTTGTGTAAAACAAGGTCAAAAGACCTATCTCCAGTTACAAGCAGTGCCTATATCGGTGGAAGTGTCTGACTGCCTGAGCAGCTGGGCAGCCATTTGACTGCATCACAATAAAACAAAGTGAAGAGCTGCAGCACAGAGAATCATTCCAATCCTTCTAATGCAGACCTGTCAGACACTTCTGAAATTTTGAAATAACAAATTATAAAAATGGGAGAAATCCAGAAGAGTTCCTTTGCAAAATCACATATCTCCATTTTGATTTATTTTCCTATCATGTTTTTTTATTGTGCAGTCAAGGTAATGTCAATCAAACTCTTGTTGTATTAATTTTACCTTAGCCTTGAGGTGGTGCACCGTCACTGTACACAAACAGTTGGATTCACCAGTTTTAATCTCATTTGTCACTTTGGTGCCTTTTACTATTTAGCGCTTGCATGCTTCAAGAATTCCACATGGTAATTATCTTTTTTATATTTGTACCCTCCTTTGTGTGATATTGAAAAGGGTAGCTTTAAGTACAGAAAACATGTTTTTGAGAGATATATATTTTTATGGGTTTGTGCCAAAGTGTGTATGCAAGATTAACTATATAGGTAATTATGATACATCAGAAGCAGATAATGCATCACAAGATCTAAACCAATTGCCCTAGGTTCATGTTAGAAGTTCTTGTGATATGGTTTAACAGCATCTGAAACTGCTCCACCAACACCTCTCCAACATCCAACAATATCTGTAACTTTCCAGAACCAAGTCCACTTCACATAGTGATTGGCCAGGTGTGCCCAGGGAGTATAGTGTTTGCCCTTCTCTCGACTGTACCAAATCAGTTGTACTTTAAAACCATCATGAGGAGCGAATAATAAAACACATGTTTATTATTTTATCTGCAGCAGTGTCTGGCAGTGCAGATAGTGTCGATTTTATCAACTGAGGTTTTGAAATATCTGCATCTGTAATGCCTACTGCTACTCCAAAACAAATATGAATGGAATTTTGTCAAAATAAATGAAGATAACAACAACAAATTTTTCCAGAAACAACGCCATGTAACTGGATATTTCACGGGCCTCACTGTGAGCAGCTTTCAAATGAAAAAGCAACTCAAAACTACTGTTGAATTAAAACTGTGGAGCCTCAGGTGCAACTGGAACTGGAAAGGAAAGTTGCTTTTGAGTTTTTTGTATGTCACTTCCAATGCTTTGAGCTCCTCAAATAAAATTCCATTCACCTCCATTGTATTAGGATGACAGCAGAATCTCAAAACCTCACCAGGCATATGCAAATTATATATTTTTTTTGTAATCTCAGTGAACAGATCCTTTTAAACACACTGTTTTCACTGCCAGCACATACAGTGTTAAGGGATGTGTGCATGTGGTCCCTGCTCACAGTGACGTTAAATTGGTTGACTAACCTGCACCAGACAATGTTCCGTTTTATAATCAAATTACTGTCTGATTGCAATCTATCCAAACAGCTGTTGGCCTCTGAGAGGTGGCCTCGTAGACTCAAAGGAACTGCACCTGCTTTGCATCACGCCAATGTTCATAAAATTAAGGCCATGGCAGAACTCCCATCCCACTCTCCACCACTGTCGACACACTCTGTTAGTGGTAGATCATAGTCAAGGCAGTGTCTGGAAATCACATGTGAGGGGAAAGCTTGTCACCTGCTATCGGGGTTGTCCATTCTCAGTCAAGCATATTTTATTATACTGTGGCTAGCCTGAAGACACTCTTTATGAGGAAGAACTGATTAGAGCTTTTGCTTCAATGCTCTCTGGTACAGGTTACAATTTTATTGTCATTGCAGCATTGGATTATCCTGTGTCTGTATGCAAACTGGCAAATGGAAGACAGTTGAAGAGAATAGCGTTACATTTGTTGAGACTGCCCTGTTCGTCAAAGCATGTGGCAGTGTGTTTCTCAAACCACTAAATAAAGATAATGCCCTCCTAACTCAAGTGTCTCCAATGGAAATTAGAAGTAACTGGATTCGAATCACTTTGGATGCATCAGATGCTAACAGTTAATTATTTATTTTTAGTCACAGTAGCTAGCACTGTGGTTGTTGGGACGGTCTTTTGGTAGGTCAGTCGGTCACATCTCTCTAACTACTGGATGGATTGACACATTTTGTACAGACATGCACACACCACAATGAATCCTACTGACTTTGGGGATGTCTTTTAATCTGCTGCCACTTTGAGGTTGAAATTTTTGTTTTTTAGTGAATTTTTTCCACAACTATTGGATAGATTGCCATAAAATTTGGTACACACATCCATGTTTCCCTCAAGATGAATTTTAA
>NW_023340095.1:4963651-4963851 GCF_004916995.1 Morone saxatilis | reverse complement strand
CTTATCTTGTGCAGGAATGCCCTGATCGTAAGCTTGCTTCACTAACTGTTGGGCCACCACTGCCTGTGTTAGTGCAGTCTGCAGGGTTAAAGATTAGGACCTCCATTTTATAGTGGTTTAGCTGTTGCAGTTCAGAAGAGAGTTACAACAGCATTGATCACCAGCTTTCAGCAGGAGGTACTGCTGGAAGTAGGGTGTCA
>NW_023340095.1:4953687-4963474 GCF_004916995.1 Morone saxatilis | reverse complement strand
AGAGAGAGAGAGAGAGAGACACTTCAGGATTGAGAACTGCATTTATTGTTATAAATACCTGAAAACAGCCTCTGTGCTAAATGTTTTGTCCTCTGCATCCATTATATGTTAGCATGCTAAGATGCTAACCCAAGATGGTGATCATGATAAAAATTACTTCTGCTATGACATTGGCGTGTTAACACTGTGAGCATGTTAGCATTCTGAGGTAAGCAGTTCCCTTGAATGATCACGGTGCATCGTTACAGCCTCAGTGAGCCACTAAGCATGACTGTAGACTGTCAGTAGTTAAATTCTTCACCCTAACCATTGTCTGCAAACTAGGTTTAATTTCAGATTGCAAATAAGTTTTGCAAATGATAATGAAAGATTTTCTGCTCTTCAAGGAAAACCATTTCTACTAACACAAAAAAAAAGACTATTGCTATAATTATTTTTAGTTAGGTAGTTATTAATAAAAGTGTTTTGAAACATACAATGGGCTGTCCTATTGCACACTTTCCTGAGAAATATACCCACAGCATGGACACCATGGAGCAGCAATATTAGACATGTAGTGCAACACAGCACGAGTACAAGGTAATTACATCTAATGTTTGTCACACCATGTGTGGTAGTTTAACTCTATGGGCGAATGACCATCCAGACAAAAAGCCACAATTTGGTTGTGTATCCGCAATACTTCAAAACCTTCAGTATTTCATATAAACTCATCTCTGCCGGTGACTGGATTATCAGCTTTCTGGAGAAGATGTTTCTGTCTACATGCTTGAAATTGTATTGCCTGGAAGGAGTGCTCTTGAATATTGATTCAATCTGAAAGGCTTATTATCTGTAGTCTCTCCTTTGGTGTCATGTCTGATTGGAGCTCTTCTATAAGTCTAGTTGAAAACAGTTGTACACAATTGTTGCTAAAAATCACATACAGGGCAAAAGACTGAGTGGAGTGCAGTGTCTTGAGACATCACTAATGAAAAAATAATGATGAGAACACATATCAGCAAGAAGTACAGACTAGATTACTTGTGTTTCTTCTTCTAAAAATGAATAAAGTACATGTTCTGTCCTTTTTTTTTTAGTGTTACCACTGTATTAGAAAATAGATTTTAATTTATTATTCTTTCCAAACTGCTGGCTTCTTCATGTCACCCAGTGCAACGGTGTTTCTCAAGGATGTATTTTTAAATGTTTTTGGACAACAGCTAACAATGTTTCAAACACCTTCTAGTTTTTTTTTCTTTCTTCAATACCACTTCAATATCCTGCTACAGTAAAATAATCAGTGGCTTAAAATTAATTATAATATTAATTTTAGTTTAATGTATGTGTAATGTATGCTTGGTATCTTGTATACTACTGGATACTTGAATTTACCTCAGGATAAATAAAGCATCTATTTAAAAAGGACTATATATGTGTGACCTGGTTTTAAAGATGAAGGTCTTCAGAACGGGCTTCGGCCTGAAAGCCACAGACAAGGTAGGAAAGTAGGTTTTAGTTGTTTGTGTTTTGTTGACATGAACTAAAATAACCACAGCTTTATCCTTTAAGGTGATGACCTGACAGCATTAATAACCAAGTCTGCAGTCCAACACGTTCTTGTTCCCAGGTTGTCAAATACGATGCATTTGTGATGTCTCTTATACAGAGCAGATACACAAGGACAATTTTGCATTATATTACTTCACCTGCTTTCCTAAAGGCTTTCTAGCAGCCTGGTGCTCTTGCGTCTGTAAAAGGCGACCTAGGAATGAGAACAGTCTGGTTCCCTACAGCTATGGAGCTTTTAACTATGTTTCACCTCATTGTTTTATGGCTCGCAAATGTATTCTTAAGGTTAGCTTCAGCCCATTTCATCCACCCTGATGCCAACCACAACAGTCAGACATTACAAGCAATAAATCTTCCATAATGTGACTGTACATGTACGCTAGCGGCCCAGCAACAAATTGGTGACTGGTCAACATATGGAGCATTTAGCAGTTAAACAGCCAGATATTTCCCCAAATCGTTGGTGGAGACCAAAACAGAGCTCAAAGGAGAGTGAACATTGGACTTGTATTCAGTATGTAACACAACTCTAAAAACTAATGTTTCTCTTTGCCATGCTGGATGTGTGTAACTGTTCGTAACAACATCTTTGGAAGGTGATGTGTGTCAGTGATTTTTAACTAATCGTGCTTTGAATTGTGGAATTTTCCATTTAGTTTAACAGAAAAACCTGCTGCAGACATCCATGAAAGTGGCCTGAATTCTTTTCGTTACATTTATGACAGGAAAAATAAAACGTAGTGTATGATTACACA
This sequence comes from Morone saxatilis, assembly GCF_004916995.1. Classification (NCBI taxonomy): domain Eukaryota; kingdom Metazoa; phylum Chordata; class Actinopteri; family Moronidae; genus Morone; species Morone saxatilis. The sequence goes on along the minus strand of NW_023340095.1, from coordinate 4,961,168 downwards.
GAGCAGCTTGAAGCGCCATAGGAAGAAAGAGTCACTGTTATTTAGGAATGTCTTCATATCAGATGTTGAGAGCATGATGTGTGTACCATCTGCATTGAAAAACTGGAACAAAAGGTCCATTTGGGATTCTATTTGTGTGCCCATTCTATGCCCTGGCTGTCAGCTGTCACATATTGATTTAATACGACCCCATGTTAGCCATAACAGCAGCGAAAACACACTCCTTTAATGGCAGCATGTCCACTCATATTGGAATCTAATTAAAGCATGTGATGCATAACGAGGCGCTCGTCAGTTTGGAACAATTCCATCCTGTGCAACACCTGCAGATGACCCATTTCCCTGCCCCATTTGGCATGTCGCCTATCATTTCAAAAGAGTGAAACCATGAGATTTGTGGCACAACAAAAGTGCTGTGGTGTTTCCTGATAAAAGGAAGATCAATCTTATAATACACATGGGAGGAATTATTGAGCCTCAGCCTTGAAGTGATAAACAGAGGGACGAGCACTTACCTAGTGCCAAGTTCTAACCAATAAAGAAGAAAAGAGGAGATATGTCTGAGGTGCCCCGTTTTCCCTCTGGGAGGATGAGCAGCTTGTGATACCTGCATATGTCAGCCATTGGCCCCTGCTGTGTCTGTGCAGATTGTTTAGCACTGAGTGGAATTAATCACAACTATAGTATCTGACTTTGCTTCTATTTTGGGACAGGGAAGCAAAAGAGGAACCTGCAGTAAGTCATTTTGTTTGTTTCACTTACAGACTAAAAAAATAATGAGAAGGAACTTTTCAGGAGCTTTCACAAGCCTATATTGTTGCTATGACTAATCCTCTCTACACCATCCAAATATAGAAAAATACAAAAGAAAACAGCAAATGGATTACTGAGTACTGTACAAAGCATTCTGAAATACCTTTATGAACACACTGATAAATCAATTTCCAAGTAAGGTGGATATATCACGGCAAAATACTGTGGACTTTGAAAGCAGTCAGCATGACTGATGGGAAAAGCATCTTCTACTAACAAAATTTGTGAAACTTATTGTCCCTTTTTTATGTGCCCTGGAAACATATACACAGACTCCTGTCCTGGTTACTGAATTGTGGGGTTGATGCTATAAACAGTCCTGTCTCCGAATGGAATTATTTATAGTGGTTGTTCTGTCTTCATGGCTCCACATCTCTCTCGGTTATCTGATGGCCTGATCTAACTAGGGACATAATGGCAATGTCTTCACTTAGTGACAGTCTATTAGGGTGCCTCTCCCCATTTTTCATTAGATAAAGACCAAATTATAAATTATGAACAAAAATATTGAACATAATTGAAATAAATACATTCTTTCTCTATTGTAATATGAGGGTGTGGGTTGACAAAGCCTCTGTATTTGACCTGAGACTCAGGAGGTAAAGGTTAAAGTTAAACAGTCTTTAGGGATTATACAAAGATACAAAAATCTAGGCAGGTAAACAAGGTCCAGAAAGGGCTAAACTGGGGCAAAAAACATGATCAGAATTGGGATTGGGATCAAAAGTAGGCAAATACAAGATGCTTGAAAAGCTAAGGCACATGGCATGAAGACAATCTTGTGAAGAACTAGTGGATGTGAACCAGTATATATACTAGGAGTGCGGTAATGGCAAACAGGTGAGTGGGGAGGGTGAGCAGGTGATGTGACTTTATAATCAGAAGACTGGCTAGAGGGAGTGGCTGGGTCTGAAATGACAGCAGAGTTGGAACTTGAATGAACAAATTACATGCCGGAATGAGTGAATAAACTAAGATACTCAAAGCCATTACTGTCACTCAAAAAGGCTCCACCTGTGGCAGAATTGTTCATCTTTTGAATGGTGTTTTTTTAAATCGCTTTTTATCTGCTGTTGCCTGGAAAATTGCTTAAATTCTGCTTCCCCAGTATACCAGCTCATTTTCAGGTGGGCTCTCTTTCAGATGGCAGCCATTCCAACTTTCCTATGCTAATGCCTTTCTCAGTATCACTGTAGGATACTAGACAGTTACACAACCCATTAGGGTTAAATTAGCACTGCAGAGAGAGTAAAAGTGATGGGAGCCAATGTTTGAGCAATTGAAGCTGTGTGAGTTCAAAGTAGGTGTAGCTGAAAAATCTCCATCTAATAATACTAAATGAGAAAGGGAACCTGGGAAAGATTGGATAGAGTAAAGAAAGGGCTAAGGAGAAAAGAAAGCAGCACACACAGATGGGTAACGTGGGAATGAACCACTGTGCAGCATTCCGACAATTACAAAGCAGCTTTATTGTGGGTTATTGGAAAATCACAAGAAAACAATGCTCAAAAATAACTGTAGAGTAGACCCTCTTGTCTACCTTTTTATTCATAATTAGTTATTGCCAAGTATTCAGTGAGTTTTGGGGATACATTTTAGTTTAAACATTTAGACAGAGGTATTTACCATCATGTAACTTATATTTGGTCCAAAGATTTTTATCCTCATGGCTCTTGGTTTGGTTGTGCACTCCAGCAAACACAAATGGTAGTGTATGTGGAAAGCAGGTGAGGGATCACAACATTAGTACTGCAACTTCTCCTGGTTCATCAGGGTACTTGCACAGGGTAGAATCACTTGAAACGTCTGTAGGTTTTCTTACACAGCTAAGTGCCCTCAGAAACTGCTGAGTGGGAATGTAGAACAGGGTGCTATTTTGGAAAAGGACGCTGAGAAAAGCTAGAATCTCCAAATACGGCAACTATCTATTCTCTAAACCACTTATCCTGTTCAGTCACAGGGGACTGGACCATACAGTCTATCATAGAAATGCATTCATGCTCTTATTCACCTTCACCTAATAGGCCACCAATTTCCATAAAGTGTATTTGTTTGGACTAAAAATGTAATGGGTCTAATCAGTTTCTGATAACCGTGGTCCAACTTAGGACTTGAAATGACCCAAAAGGTCAGTTATGGGTACATCATCAGCACTATATTTGAGTACACTGTCTAAAATAACTACAGCACTGGTGGTTAGACACCATTTAGATTGCCAGTAGTCTTTTACGGGAAACCGTTGAATTACCCCCTAACTACTGTGCTCAGTTTTGTGGTGCCAAAAGAGATATCCGAGCTTTTTGTCAAATTGTTAATGTGAATAACACCAAAATCATGCCCAATATTAAGAAGTGTTTTAGTCGTGACTTGGTACAGTAGCTCCCGAGAAAAAAAATAAGGGTCTCTTTGACCTTCTAGACTTTAACTCTTCTTCAATGTGCAGTTGGACAAATGGGCTTTCGGTCCAATGGGTCATCTTTCAGGCTACTCGGGTTACAGAATAATGGACATGGCATGTCAGCCTGAGACTGTTTTCAAACAATACACGTTATGCTAATGTTAGCTTAAGTTGCTAACTAGCTACAACCTATAAAGTCTGGTCAGTTCAGCAAGCAAAATTTAACTGGCTAGAAATGGGAATCCTACTTTTGTCGACCATTTAAAAAAAATTACTAAAATGTTTGATTGTCCGTATTCTATGTGCAGAGCAAGAACATAAATCTAGACAGGTATAGCAACGAGCCATAGGATGTGGCAATGGGGCTTAGTTAACTGTGGATTAAACAGAAAACAATAGATAATCAGATTAAACACCTAAACAGAAAAGAGCAAATGTGCTTTTGAGTGTAAAAAAGTGCTAAGATTTGCATTTCTTGATATGTTTCCATATTTAGATTTTCTTAAATTAATATCCCCTAAAACATAGGCAATGGACTTACAATGTACTTTCAGAGCGTAGACCTTGGTTGGAACAGTACAGAATCTATAGAAACAGATTTATTCTTTTCTATTTTTAATAGGCACAGTGATAAACAGACAGACATTCAAATGGACATAAAGGAAAACATAACCGCTTTGGCAGAGCTTTTGAAAACAGGATCAGGTCTTGGTAAATTACAGATTAAATAAAAGGTGTGGGGAAACAGGCCATGACTTCACCTGAAAGACTTTATGGAAATGAGGCAGCTGTCCTTGATAATGCAATTGGATGGGATTCTGCATGCTGCTCTTGGGAAGTCAGCCCTGATAGTTTTCTGCTGCATTTTACCAATCTGGAGCATCATGCTGTTGCTCTCAACACCAACTCTATCAATCATTCAGAAAGCACATCAGCTCCAAACCCAGTTATTTTGGTTGCTGAGCAGGGGGTCAGTATTAATTCTGATGTAAATGGACTGATGGAGCAGTGGCATTGACAGTACAGGAAAAAACACCAATTAGCGTCCTATTCAGCTTGTCCTCATCTTCTCTCATAATCTCCAAATCCAGTTCATTTTAGAAAACAAATACAGTGTGTAAAAGGTTTAGTATTCAGCTCTTCTGGGATAAAAAAAAGTTGTTTAACAAACAATCAACAAGCATTTTAATCAGCAAAGGCCTTTTGGGGATGGCTTTTATGTCTCAGGCTGGGCAGATCTCAATACGTAAAGCTCCACTGAAGCCCAGTGCAAATTTACCTACTTTTGGAGACCGCAGTGAACGTATTAGCCAATGTAAGAAGGGATGCCGAGTATCCGTAATGAAGTTTGTGCACTGAATTCTGCAGGGTAGACATACAATCATTTTGTGTTGCGCTGTTTAAATTCTGATTATTGAACATACATTCAATTAACCTGGACCTTTTGCAATACACCCACCCTGTAGAATTCATCTTTCTTTAACCAGAATGCTTAAAAAAAGAGGTCAGTAAATTAGATATCAACTTACATATTAAGTAGGAGAAGAAAGAGGCATCCCTCTCTCACCTTTTCACCCTGAAGCATATTTCCCTCATATCAGCCTGCCACCCGTTTAAAAAGTCATATCACGCTCTTGTGTTACAGAAGTGATATGACTTATATATAGAAGTGATGATGGTTATTGCTGGGGAAAGTAAGTCGCTAGAGGAGGTCAGTCATTCACATTGCAACAATGTTTTCTATATGTATGTAAGAAAGCCAATAATTGTTTTTGAGTTTAATTAAGAAATTGAAAGGGTTTGAAAAAAGGCTATGTCTGCCTGATAGAGAGTATTCTTGTGTTTAATATCTCTGTCTGGTATGGACATTTGACATTAAAAACAAGCTGCCGGGGATTCTCAAAACAACAAGAAAGATGCTGGCAACAAAAGTCATTGAATGACCTTTAAAATAGAGCTAGGTAGACTCTAAACACCCTCTTTGAGTTTGAGTTGCTCCCCACAGGATGATGCTACAGAGTACTCCTGGCAAACAAAAAGGTCTATAAGGGTTCTTTTGTTCCTATTGCAATAAACTCCATGAACCAATTTACCTGCACTCTTCTGCATTGGATGAAGCTGTACACTGGGTCTATGTTGTATTAATTGTTGTGATGTGATGAGATTTGATGTGTTGATGTCATGTGATGTATCTATGGTATGGCTATGTTATTCCAAATAACCCAAACACCTCTTGGTTTCTAAAAGCCCACATGCAACAGGTGCCAATATTCAATATGACTGACCAGTATCCCTATTCTCAATTCACAAGAATTACCATGGTTATATGTATCTTGTATTTAAAGCCACAAAACATGCAAAAGTTGCACAAAGTTAAGCTTTAGTACTAGACTTCTTACTTTAACTAAATAAAATCCAGTAGCTATCCAGTAGCAGTTCTTTTCGCTGAAAAATAGTTTGAAACTTTAAGAAGCTCTGAAAACTTGTGAAGAACTGTAGAGATATTATAGAAAGCTTCTTAATTCTGCATTAACATCGGTGCTGTTTAACAGACTCCTGATGTAATGTCTTGCAATGTCTCTCCTATATGGGGTAACATAACACAACTTTCTAAACTTTCCCTAAATTCTTTATTATCTTCCAAAATTATTCCACGGCATGTCAGTATACCTCAAAAAGCCTCGCTGATGTTATCACTATTAATGGAAAGTCATGCACCTGTCTCTCCGGGCAAGGGCTTATTCACCGTGTGACATTGTCTATCACTTTGTCATGTTTCCTGTCTTACACCCTCCCGACAGTTTCTTGCCTCTGGTCCATCATTGGTATTTTAAAAGAGAGCACAGCTGCAAAGCCTTACACGTAATCTGTTCCACCAGCTGCAGACATCACCTGGCAGGCTGTCGTTGCTTACAAAATGGCTTAGACCAATTACCAGAAAATGAGTCATAATGGTTTAAAGTATTTGAGAACATTTACTTTACTTAAGTCTCTTATAATAATAATTTCTCAACTTTTTAATGCTATCAAAGGAGTTTTGAGATATAACAAACATCTGTCCAAGCTTCTATTACTTGAATGGATTTTATAGCGCTGAATTACATTTAACCTTCGTGGGGTTTTAAAAACTGAGTTTTATGCCAGTACAATATTATATTTCATTCTGCATCTGTCTTTTTAGTTATCTGTTTAGCTTTGACCCACAGACTTGATGATTTTATGGCCTTACTTTTCTCTTCGAGAGACACCATTGCACCAAATATGGCAGAGGTAATACTATATACTATATACTTTAATTGAACTTTTTCAGACACCTAGGGGCAATATATTAACGTAGATGTTACTGTAATTACTATTAATTTAAATTATTTTTTATGCCAACGTATTTGTATTCAGATCTTTTTAAAAGAATGGACAGATCATTGTACTTGATTACCAGTGACCACTAATGTATATGAATGGAAAGATGTCTAGTGTAAAAGATGTCCAGAAAGAGCAATAAAATGAAAAACATTTGCACACAGTGGAACATAATGATCTATTTTCTTTATTAACAGAAACTAATAAACTAGGCATCAATGTGTGTGGTAAAAACAAAGAAAGTATATCTGTGCTCTGATAAGATTAACAGAAGAAAGCAGCCAGGGATGGAGCAGAGAGCCGCCACAGATTTCTAGGGTGAAAGCGAACAGATTTCCAAAATAGTCCCTGTTGATGCAGCTATTTATGTGGAGAAATGAACCATTACTGTATCTAATTTGTGGCAAATTGATCCTGGAGACGCAGGCTGTCATCCGTCCTCCTGCTTGTGTGTTTAGACTCCGATTTTTACTTTGTCAGAGGGGAATAGAGCTGGGAGGACAAATGTGTCAGCTCACTGCCTCGCTGAGGCCCCTGTCACAGAAGAGCTATGATGGTGAAGAAGCCAGCCGAGGATGGATTCACTGACATTTTGGCGACAGGAAGCTCCGCAGGCGGACATCACCAAGCAAACCAACCTTCAGGTGCAATTTGAAGGATATAAAGTGAAGCAGGACATGTGTTAATGGGTAATGCGATTGGTTGACAAATAGAAAACACAAGAGGGAATTGTTCTAAAATAGACCAAACATATAGAATTCTAAAAAGACTCTTGGACTTCAAACTGTGTGATTTCAATTAAACACAACTAGTAACTTATGTCACTTAAGGTATATTTGTGTCAGTAGGGAGCACAGGGTAACAACATATATGGCCAAGGTGTTGGAGATCACATTAAGACAAAACAAAA
>NW_023340095.1:4950350-4953662 GCF_004916995.1 Morone saxatilis | reverse complement strand
AGAAAAAGCATGACAATGATACCTGGAAACAGTAGAGAATAAAAACAATCAGAATTCCTCTGTTCTAAGTCCATTACAAACCACAGAACCACACAGAAGCCGAAAAGTCAGTGCTGGCTAGTACCTCTGCCTGCATGCCAGGAGTGCAGACTGCAGTTGTGGACAGAATTTTAGAGTACACAAATAAAACATTAAAGCCATGTAAAAATGATTTTTAAAATAGGCAGAATTACCCCACAAATGCCAAATGAGAAATGATTACTAAATGAGACACCATGAACACTACTCATGTGGACCCACCCAATTACAACTACTGAACCACTAATTGTTTTGAGAAATGCATTAACTGTTGTGCAAATGTAAATAGTGATGTGAGAAATGCACCAAAGCGACTGAGAAAAACCGCAAAAGCCAGTTTTTACTTATAGTCTTTAAATGCATCATCAATAATAATCCTATGACAATATGAAAGGGGCCATTCTTCAATTTCAAGTAACTTTTTTTTGATACTGTAAACTGATAATGCAAGTTGTATAATTAAACAACAATGAATGCGTGAATCTTACTTAGTTTTACATGGTTGTAATTTTACTTTATAGATAGACAGACAGACAGACAGACAGATAGATAAAGCAGCTCAGCAGATTAAAGGGGAGGAGTTTCGCTGCGCACTTTGGCTGACAGGGGATCAGTTAGGATGGCAGTGCACTGGGCATCTCCGCTCGTACTCAAGTTGTAGATGAAAGCTGGACCCGGGTAAAAGAAGAAAGTGACACCGATCAGCAACTTTCTTAAAAGTCATGCGCCCGTTGATGTGCCTGCTGTCTGCGCTGGTTGTATGCGGGGATGGGAAAGCGACCGGAGAGTTCACTCCGACCGGACACCCTCTGCATATCAATGACGGGTACTTTGCAAACCGGGATCGCATGAAACAAGAGCCCTTTCAGCACCAACAACAAGTGCCCGATGCCTTGTCAGGTTTGTAAAGGCTTCACTGTATGCCCACAGGGTTTAAACTTTAGTAAAACTTCAAACCTGTCAGAGTTAAAGTTGTGTGCTTGATATGTTGGGTTAAAGATGATAATAAATGACATTAGAGCTGGAGAATGAGGTTGGATATTGGTATTTTGGCCTCTTATTTTTTTTATTCTGCTCTATCAACCATTATATTGCAGGTCTTTATGTAACAGATTAGAGATGTCCTCATTTTCAGTCGGAATGGACCATCTGTATCAGGATTTGCGAGCAAATCTACTGATCTGTTCATGAGTAACAAGTGGTGTGGGAGCTTGCTGCTGTCACCTCATGAGTAACGGTTTCTCCATCTGTCCCCTTTTACTGCATCACCATTACCAAGGCAGCAGTTCTTTAAAAAAAATATAATAATATAATAATAATATATTAATTTCAAAGTGACTTGGGAGTTGGCCAACATGTTCTTAGAAGCTAAAAAAGAAAATGTGTTTAACATATTGTACATGCACTTCTTTCTGTCTGCCTCACACAGCCATATGCACACTTGCTGGCATTCTTCTTGTTTACAGCCGAGCAGCGAAGGACAGCTGAAAGAGGGATTTGTGGCCCTGTTCACTTATCAACTGCTTCATGACTAATTCATGCTGCTGTAGGAGTACATGACCATCCGTCATCACATGATCCTCCAGTCTGTGTTTGTCGACTGAAACGCTTGGAAATGTACCCAAGCATGCTGTTGTCTCGAGTACCATCCCCAACCCCCCCCCGATGGCATGTGTAGTTTCCTGCCAAACCTCCTCCTCTTAGCCTTCCTGTCCCTTCAGTACAGAGAGAGGAGACTCTCCGGGGAGTGATCGTCCTTTCCACTCTTAAAAATACAACTTAGAGAAACAAATGTACAAAAAAAACCCCCACCTCCTCTCTGGAACCAGATGCTCAGTTCTCCCATGCTGAGATTAACATCTCCATTGTTGTCCCTTCATAAAGGGCAAAGCAAGAGATTTGAAGATTTTAATCATCTGGCCCAGGGGAGGATTGTAATTATTAGACAACAGGACTGGCGGTTGTTAGGACATGCCACCCCCCAACAGCTCCACCCTGCACGTCTCACTTCAATTTGATATTGCTGACTCGTGCTTGAGGCTGACTTGGCCCACATATCAAAGGAAGCGCTTGTGTTTGTCTCCATCCGTGGAATGCATGGCCTAATTCCAACACACAAACAACGAGCATGTCTGTGGGGCTGGTGGGGGGTCACCAGAGATAAGTCCCTGTAGGACCATCTGTTTGTACTGCCTGGTGGTCTCAAAGAACTGACCAGTCAACATGTTTCTGCTCCTCCCCCGTGGATCCTGATTTTGGTGAAATGATAATAATGTAACGCTGTTGACATGTCAGGAACATCCCATTTACATGCTCTTAGCCACAAGCATGGTGTTTTTAATAATTATAACTTGTCATTCTGATATTTGCTATCATCATTTTCTGGGGCAAGTAGCTTTTTAATTATGTGGTATGAATGGAAATGTATTTTAAAAAGCTCACATTTCGATAAAGAAAGGGTGCTTCACTTAAGTGGAAATGCAGTCTTTTTTTTGGACATCAGCTCTATCATGTGCTCGATAATAACAGTACTGAGCCGCATCACACACACAACATGGGATCTCTTTCTCATCTGCCTTAGTAGCCTCAGACAGCCCATTTCAATCCACTTCATAAACCCCTTTGTGGCGTGGTTCAGTTGGCCAAATGGGGAGATTATAGTAATCTGGCACGGAACACCTCCACTTCAGATGTAGTGACCCCCTTCTGTTATGTTTGGCCACTAAGGCAGAACACGCAGAAAGTGGAGGCTGCCTCTCCCCAAAACAAGCATCCTCATGTCCATCTGCGCTGGTGTGTGTGTGTCTCAGTGGGTTCACACTAACGCTGCCAAATGTAGTTTGTTTCATATTGTGGCTGAAAATGCAGTCACTCCTGGCAGCTCCAGGCATTTGTCTGCTTCTGATCAAAGGGAATGGTTCAGGGCAACAATATGGGATGATCTGGTTATCCAGTTTTGGCACATGCTGAAATATTGTGAAATCTGGTAGCACAAGGCATGGCTTCATCAGTTTTTAGCAAAGCTTTGGCAGATCGTTTAGCAGCAGGATTATGAGCAATCAGCCTGGCAGCAAATGGGGCAGCAAATTCAACCATTGCTGCCGTCCGTGTCAAATTGTCACCGTAAGAGAGAGATCCTGACGACATTAGAAGAAGAAGAAGAAGAAGATATACTTTATTGATCCCCTAGGGGGAAATTGTTTTTTTCCCTCTTTTTTTTTTTATACACACAGG
>NW_023340095.1:4922841-4950250 GCF_004916995.1 Morone saxatilis | reverse complement strand
CACTGCACCGATTTAGAATTGCACTCCTGAAATACTGTCGTTGTTTTTATTTTTTCATTTTTTATTTTTCATTCATAAACTTGGATTCTTCTGCCCATTAGAGTATTAAACCTCTATTAATACATCAATGCTTAAGCCCCAACTAATGTTGCATGTGGTTACATCACTTGAGGCAGTTCATCAGACTTCACACAGCTCCATCTGGAGCCACAAAAGGCTTCATACAACTGTTTGTCACATAAGAAGCAGTACTCCCCAGGAGCTGAAAAACTGAATTTGATGTGTGAATTTAAGTTTCCTCGAAGAAGAAGAAGATATACTTTATTGATCCCCTAGGGGGAAATTGTTTTTTTCACTCTTTTTTTTTTTATACACACAGGCTGAAATACACATCCACTTCATGCACATGTGGACATGTGGACATGTGGACCCATGCTGGAAATGCAAAGGGGAGAGAATGGTGGAGTGATGGGGCTGCTGCGTTACCAGTGCCTCATGAGCAGGTTTCGGGGTAGGTTGCCTTGCCTCAAGGGACCTCGGCAGTGCACAGGAGGTGAAACTGGCACCTCTCCCAGCTACCAGTCCACACTCCATTTATTTTGTGGTCTGTGGGACTTGAACCAGCGGACTCTCCGGTTCCAAGCCAAGCCCATACAAGACTGAGCTACTGCCGCCCCCTAATTATGTGCTATTATGACCGGTGAGATTGCTGCAATAACAGTAAAGCAGCATTTAGTTACTAATAAAAAGTGTAATAATTACCTTTTTAGAGCCTCTTAGCACAAAATAACTATTCTATACTGTAACTGTGGGGGGTTGATGATGAGCTGCTGCTGAGATTTATGGCTCCTGAAACTCACTTTCTGGCCCAGACTGCAACAGCACAGTCCAGTAGAGAATATTTATAGCAGAGCAGTAGGTGAAGGGAGATACCTTGGCACTGGTGCTAGCAGAGTTTCACAGCTGCACATAGTACTTTCAGTACTGAGCGGTTTCTTTGAAGGATTGTTCAGTGGCTTTTTCAGTTGTTATGGGCCTCTTGTACTCAGATTTCTTCCAGCTGGTCAGTTCAAATAATCTGTTTGATTTTTTTTTTCTATCATAAATGCACTGTTCTTGCTTCATGCTAGACTACCTTCACACTTCACTTGTCCACAGCAAGACGTCTGGTGTTTGGAAAGCTAAACTTCACAATTTAAAGCTGCATAAAGTGTTTTTTTTGGCCACATGGGGCAGAATGAGATGTTAATATGGACCAACTGACTAGACTATCACATTGTAAAGTTGTTATAGTGAACATGTTAGCACACAGTTACTTATTAACACTTATTAATAATCACCAACTTTGTCTGCTGTTTGGGCGCAAAATAAACTTTCTTGTGACTAAAAACAGGCTGGGTGAGAGCGGAGAGTTGAACCAATAGTAAAGTTGTGTCCGTAAAAACAAAAGAGGGAGCTAAAGATGCTCCGTTGAGCTTAGGGGAAATTCAAAGTTGGTGACAATTCTCTGTGGATCAGATGACAATGTGGGATGTGTCGCTTAAAGTGACAAATCCATTCTTAATATAAACATATTAATTAATGCAGCTTTAATGCCTTGTGTGTGTCCCTCAGGCATTGATCTATGGTGAGGTATGCCTATTTGCATGATCACCATTTATTCATATAAACTAGTGATGTATTACTGAGCATTCCTTCATTGTTATGCAACACTATACCTCTGAGAAACAAAGTATTGTTGTCATGAACTTAATATTGGCTGTTGGTGCACAGTGTGAAAGTGGCTAATTGAGTTTGTGGATAAAAGTGTCACATCATCAGTAGTCCCTAAAGGGGATTATCTTAGAGCTATCCAAAAACATCTAATGAGTAGGGCTCCCTCATAATAATTACATTATTGGAACTATGTACTATACTTAGCTGTCTGCATGCTGATGTAGCATAATGTTGTCTTGAATGCATGCTTTGCTGAACTAATTGGCCAGTTTTACCATTCATATTTGTGTCCATCGCTTTAAAATCTGCTGGGATTAATTGATTGATATCCTTGAGGGATTCTGCAAATTACTTTTCCTATTTTTTTGGTCAATAAGGTCCCGTCTGGGTTAATTGGTAATGCAGCCAACTCCATTCTGTTAAAGCATAAAGCATGGCGTTGGAGTGGATAAAGTAACAGGGACACCTTTCAATACCTTATAATGCAGTCCAGTCACAAATACAAATACTACCTTTGCAGAGCTTATAATGTTACATTTTATTATAATTTGTGGTATTTTAGTGTATTGCTTTATATTATAAGGTATTTTTGTTATTTATATGTGAACCTTAACTTGTATTAACTTTCATTCTCAACTCTAAAGTCTTGTTTTGTTCCACTAAAAGCAGCATTTTTGTCTAAACTTTAATGTTTTTTTTTCTAGGTCTTACCTCTAACCTAAAGGTCCAGGTCAGTGATTTCCTGAGTCGTCAGCAACTGAGCCAGGCAGTGGTGGAGGTCTTTATCAACTACACCAGGACCAAGACGGCTCTCACTGGGGAGGACGGCAGCGTTTTGCTTCATGTCCCTTACCAAACTGGGACACCTATCACAATTGTGGCCAGCAAGGATGGCTACATTTCCACACTGCTGCCCTGTAAAACCAACAGAATGCCAAGTATGACATTCAATGTGTGTGTGCGTCATAAGGACATTGTTTAACTAAATCACCACAGATCAAATAGATAAAAATGAGAAAGGCAGTGTCATTGTTTTATTCATCGTTGGCTCTCATGATCCTGGAAATGTCAGGGAGTGCGTTTCTTTGAGCTTAGTGTGGCTGAAAGTTTTCCTCTGAGTGACAGGAGTACCTTATTATGATAGCTTCTTTTGTCTTTTCATCAGCTCAGAAAATCCGTTGCTCCATGGCTCTGCCTGTAACTCAACCAATGACATTATTTCACACTCTGAAAAATCACTGTACAATTTATACCGTATCAGCTGCATGCTATGTGGTTGTGTATGTGTTTGCACAGACGTTTGGACGAAAGAATAGATAGTAGGTTGTGTAAAATCAATACACTTCAAATGATGTCATGTAAAATCAATACACTTAAAATGATGTCATGTAAAATCAATACACTTCAAATGATGTCATGTAAAATCAATACACTTCAAATGATGTCATGTAAAAACACAGTCACAGAAAATATTGAGCTTCATATACTTAAGGGATTTATCTAAACTTTTGGTTGTAACTTTTTGCCCCACTCCACTGCAAATTTACACTTAATTAGGCACAGCACCCAAGCATCAGTTTATATCACTGTAGTGTGTGTCATCTGCCTTTGACACTCATCTCCCATCTACATCTGAATCTTGAACTATTGTTTGTAGTTAAAACTTGGATAAGCCTTCGCCAGAAAAGTCAATTCCCCCATTTCTTTCCTCTGTGTACAGTTAAATACCTGACTTGATAGAACACAATGCAACACTGCCATCTGGTGGTTCATTTTTAAATAAAGTACTCTAATTTTGTATTTTTCCTCTTTTATCTTTAGTATTTTCATCTGTGACCATGTCCCTACTTGGTCAGAATCAGGGGAACATCTGGCTCTTTGAGGATTCAGTCCTGATCACTGGCAAAACATCTGGTACTGTATATATTAGTTATTATATATATTAGTTTTCTTTCCTCCTTGCTCATGCTCTCTCTGTCTCTTTCTTTGATTATCAGTATAAGCATCAATTTAAGGAAACACATCATATTAGCCAAGTAAGCTGCACTAAAGAGAAAGTACAAAATATATTGCCAGCTGTTACTTATCATGTTTTATTTGTAGATGCTTCGTCGCAGCCCGTTGTCCAGTTTCCCAAGAGACTGCTGAATCTGACAGACGGCAGTAATGTCACCTCTGTCAAAGCCTACCTAACCATTCCCAAGCTGCCATCAGAGGAGGACATCTTTCTGAACACTATGGGCATCATGAGCAGTAAATCAGGTAGACATGAGTGTTGCAGTGACACTATTTTGACACAGAGGCATAGAGACAACATTCGTTTTAGGTCATAGTATATTTTTTTAGATGTGAGTGATTTGATTTTGAGATTCAAGATAAAACATTCAATGTGTGTAAGATTAGATTGGTTTTCCTGTGGTGCCATCTAGTGGTAGTATAAAGAAACACCGTGGTAGACAGCAATGCAGGCTGATACAGATAAATGGGTTAAAAGAGGGACATAGGTTGCACTAGTTTTAGCTGGGACTGTTTCATTTTTCTACCAGCAAAAAAAACAAAAAACATATTCCATCAGATGCTGTAATAAACTGATTCAAACTGTAACAATGTTAAACTGGAAACATTTTGATAAGGTGTTTAATCACGAACATTTAAAACAATTTCATTCAAGAAAAGATACATTTAATTCATCTAATGCACATATTCTCCTAAAAATGACCACTTCTGTATTTTAAGGATATGTCAGTGTGGATTTGAGTCCGGTGGCGGCTGTCAGCGTGCAGCTTTTCTCAGGAGACACAGAGTTATATGTGAGTGGGCCTATACAGATCAACCTCAGCATTCCTGACAACTGTGGACTTCAGACTTCAAATGTTGTTCCAGCTTGGTTCTTTAACCGGACCACTGGTGAGTAGAAGTCACAGTCATGCACACGCTTAACATATTTGAAGAAGTATCAGGAGAGCCTCTTAAAAGAATGTTTTACCTTGCCACCATTACCAAGTGCTCATGGTGGGAACTGTCGGGTCCCTGTAAATAATTTTATAAGGATACGTCATAGACCTGCTCTATCTTGAAAAAGTGGTCCTGAGATAACTTCTGTTATGAATTTGCTGCTACTTTACAAATGAAATTGAATTGAATTGAATAAGGCTTCATCTTCACTATCTTTGAGTCAAATACTGTATGCATCCATCAGTATAGACAAATATGAATATAAATAATGTTTAGTTTTAAAAGAAGCATCATAGGATGTTGTGACTTGACTCCACATCTGCAGGGGAGAGTTTAACCTAAATGCAGAGCTAATGTGTTATTAGTGTCATGAATTTGTCTGAGTTAGATGCCTCTAAGGAGGAGTTCTGTTATACGCCATATCTGTTCAGACTAGATAAGGAGGCTATCTTTACTTTGTTCAGTTCATCATGTTTCAACTGAGCTGACTCTGTGTTAATAGACTTAACTTACTTACTTAGGAGTAAAAATTTACTTAGAATGAAAAGTGTTTTATTAATGTATTAATGACCCAGAGGAGCAACTAGGTAAAGAGAGGTCTCCTGCACTTACACAAACAATGTATCAGTTTTTTTTAAATGCTACTCATGTCCAACTAACTTTGAATCAGCCCACTGTCCTTAATCAGTGGTTAAACATGGTTCTCAGTCATTTGAATGGTGTCTACAATTTTTACATTAGGTGGGAAAAGCTTGACATTTATCTCCTACTTTGAAAAAAAAGCCAGGCCCCCTCAAAATGTTGGACCTGGGCCCCTAACTTTGGTTCCTGTCCAACTTTCTAGTCTAGACAGACACAGTATTCTAGGAGAAATAGTGAAGCAGACAGGTTATTGGCAGCATTAAGACGATCAGGCACATGTTAACCCCACCTCTCAGGTAATTATATCATAAACAGAGCAACTTGAATGACTGTCTTCTGCTTAAAGAATAATTTTATCCTTTTGAAAGCTTTAAGCTGCTAATAATAATAATAATAATAATAATAATAATAATAATAATAATAATAATAATCAGGTACCACTGGCACAATGTTCACACCTTTCTTTCTAATACTTACAGTACAGATACAAATACAGTGTCCAAAATGAGTTACAGTAAATGTAACTCAGTAAACTATGAATATTTATTTGTTGACTACCGTGTAATCTTTCCAATTTATTTTTTTTATAACCCCAACTCAATATAATTTATTTCATTTTAGAGTAATAGATTATGTGTAAGTGACATACCAAGTTTCCTTTGGTGCTACCAGTACAGAGAGAATACAGTGAAGACCACATGTGTAGAACCTGGTGCATATTTAATTAGATCTGTCACAGTTGACTGAATTTCAAAACTTTCAAAAGATCCAAGGTTGGCAAACTTTAATATGGGAGATAGATTAGGCTAATTATTTTTTCATTAATTTCAGGACCCATCTCATTAACCTAGGCTGTCTTTGGAAGGGGATGAGCACATTTATTTTAAGATCTGACAGGAGTGTGGTAGATAAATTCAAGACAATTTTATACAAACAACATTGATGTTTGTTTGTTTTACCTACTGTAGGTGGATGGATGAGAAAAGGACTGGGGACGGTGGGGTCAGTGGGAGGAAAACTCATGTGGACATTCACAGCTCCTCACCTTGGTTACTGGATAGCAGCACCTCTGTCATCCACCAGAGGCAAGTGCACACCCTAAAGATGTTAAAATACTGTAAATATAATGCAGTGTTTTTTTAATACTACCACTGAAATGTCATTGTAATCAGTAAACACGTACCAGATAGAAATAAATGAAAGACTACTGTATAACCTACTGCATATGTTTATAGTTCATCCAAACTCTGTATGCTTTAGGTTTCTTTGGACTTGCCATCCCCATTGACTTCATCTTGCGGCATGCATCTTTCCTGATGGTTGTCCTTGGAGGAATGGTTGTTATTGTCATCTCTCTTCTGGTTGTTGTATTGTGTTATCACAGGTAGGCTTTCATCTCACGCTAGTCCATATATACTAAAAGTTGTGGGGATGTTAATATGATTACTTCGAGTAACATTTAAAGATTTACTTTACTTGTCTTCCCAGCTAACTGGAAGGCCAAATCAAGCATATCTCAAAATATATCTTCAATTTTTAGAGCAACAAAATTCTTTATGGGCTGTCACTGAAGGTTATAATTGCTTGCAGCATAATCCTGCCGTCTAACTGTATATCCAATATTATGAAGCATAGTTTCAGTTTCAGACAAAAGAATCGACTGTCACACGTTTCATTAAGCTGGCACTGTTTAAAGCAAATGTTCTGTCTTGTCTACAGAAGTTCGCTCAGTGAAGCTAAAACAAAGAAGATCCTACCAGTGATGAGAAAAGACCAGACCACCTCCACATGTGACGATGGAGTCTTTGACATCTCTTCAAGGGACTCCTCTCATCCACAGGATGGACTGAACCAATCATTGACAGAAATGGGGGATAATCGGCACAATGCCTCTGTTATTTCTATGCACAATGGCAACGTAATAGCCAACCCCAATGCTGTGGCCATTGCAGTGGAGTGTAACGAACTGGAGCTTAACACTGACCTGAATGATCTGATGTGTGGGCAGATCAGAGCTCCAGCCTCTCTGACAGAGAATTTGTTTTTCTACAACCAGCCTGTTGCCATTCTTCACGCTCCAGCATTCTTCCACTTGGAGGAGCAGCCAGAGCAGCCCCAGTGGAGCAAGTCCGCCACTCTTCCCCGTGCAGGGGCTACAAACAGTGCTGCCAGTGAGCCACTGAACAAAGACAGCTTCACCCAGGCTCAACCAAAAGACCCTTCTGCCACCCAGAACCAGGCGGCAGAAACTGAGGACCAGCTTGGGGTTTTAGAGGGCTCACAGGCAGCAACCTCCACAAACACACCCAGAGGTCACTTCAACCTCCCAGAGTCAGTTTCAGTTCCAGGAACATTAAATAAAATGGGAGGCAGCAGACACTCAGTGCATGCCTTGGCAGAACTTTCTAAAATCCCCTCACTTCAGCCACCTCGGGCCTGGTTTGTATCACTGGAGGGCAAACCTGCAGCTGAGATCCATTACGCTGTGTCGGAGCAGCAGAGGAGACGAAGGCCAGTTGAGAGTCGAGAGACCAGCTTAGACTCAGGAGTGGATATGAGCGAACTGAACCCGACGTCTGGAAGGAGGGCTGTAACACTGGAGCGCAATGCTACGTTTGTCAAAAGCACATCGAGCAGTAAACATGCACCTTCACAGTAAAAACTCTAATGCCTCCATGCCTACAGCTCTTTAAGTTTGTTAATCAACAGCATCAGTTCTATCTATGATCTATCTATGAAATAACCTTTTTACCTTATTGCTTCATCTTTTACATACTAATGTTAAAGTGCCAATCGAAGTTGGGGGAACTGTGCTATTATCAGATTCCACAGGGTCTACGTTGCAGCTGTTATGCATGTACAAAAGCACAAACAGTCCAAAGCAGAGCATGTGGACTTTACATCTAAAATATCATTCCTCATACCCATTCTGCTGTTTACCAGCCTGTCTTATCTCTTATCTCCTGCCTCAACAGCCGGTTTTAACCATAAACATGTCAGATTTTGCAAGTGTTTTAACGTTCAACACTGATAATTTAAATAGAGAGAGAATAATAGTCAAACATCTCCGTAATGAACAGTCATAAACTTTTATTCTGTCCAGATTAATCCACAGACTATCATGGCTAACTCAACAGGACTGAATGTTCGGTATTTTAACAACAACCGTTTGTATTTGTGCATATTATATTTGTTTTACATGTTTCCATGTATATTGTCTTGAAGTGAATCATTTCATTATATTTTAATAAAAAATACCGACATTTTTCCAAATACATGTTTTTTTCAATGAATCAAGGCCTAATACAGTCTAATTTTTTTTTTTTAAAATTAATCCAAATTAATGTGTTAAATTTGCCAGCATTTGACACCAAACTGAAGTGGCAGCTCCGGTAGCCATGCGCCACCCCATGCCACCCCTCTAGATTCTGCCCTGTAAAAGTGAAATACTCAAGTACAATTTTGAGGCAACCTAATTTTACTTAAGGACCTAAAAGTACTTGAGTAAGAGTAAGTGTACTCACTCGCCAACTATTTTGGGAGATTGCTGACAAATGTCCCCAGATCGAGACAAATTGTCCCACCCTCACGCTCCTGTGAGGGCATGAGCTACAGTCAGTCTCAGTTTTTTTTTACAAAGCCAGCAAAAATCATAAAACCAGAGATGATGATGACAAAATAAAGTGTATAAAGTTGTATAAGTTTAGTTTGAGAGATAAGTAAAGACTTATAGAGAATTATACAAAAAACACTGGGACATACTGACTGATAACATACATGTACATCATACATAATCAAAAAAGATGGAGGTGAGGTGGGAAGGTGAATGATGGACTGCAGAGAAGGTGAAAATGAGGTGGACGTGGGTAGCTGGGGCCAAGAGTCTGGTGGAGTTTGCTGAAAACAATTTGATTTGATCATGTAATTATTTAAGAACAATGCCATAACCCTATGCTGAACAAGAATTAACTATTAAAAATCTCTAGTGAAAGAAAAAGAAAATAATACAAGATGTATTTTAATAAAATAAAATATTCAATCATTCTATTACAGATGATAGAGTTTACGAGGTGCACTTGAATTCACCATGCAGTTCCTGAGACCACCCAGTTCCGACAGTTACAGCTGCTTAAAACTGTTTATACAGGAAATCTGTAATTCTGCAAAAGCAAATAGCACTCTGATTTTCCATGTGGTCTTTACAGATAAAAGCACAATAATAGGTATATTGTAATAGCAGTATTTTTTTATGATGTTATATTGAATACTTTCAGACATAAATGCAGAATATTTACAGAATCTACTATCATGTGATGCGTTCAGTTGATTTTTGTTTGCTTCCCTGTCCAGTAACTTTACAAACTTACCACAAGTGGCTTAAGACATTTGTTTTACATTATATGCAATAATTATATAAAACATATCCACAGACGATTCTGGATTAATGGTTTGAAGTTAGGGTTAGAAGAAGCTTTAGAAGTAGAGATGACAGCGTTTACGAGGTACACTTGAACGTACCATGCCAAGTTCCTGTTAAAACCGCGCATTTCTGAAGACAGGATGTGAGCAGTGCCTCAGGTATTCAGGAAGCAGCGAACTTCAGCTTCCTGACGACTACAGACAGACTTCAATATTTTATCCTTCGCTTCATTTTCATACCAGCAGCTTTTGTTCAACTACAGTGAGATAAGTTACAACAAGTCAAGGTAGGTCGAAGAGCCCACAACTGGAGAGTTTGTACTCTCCAACTGCGCAGCTACTGGTGATTGACATTTCTGCTTGCATGTCACTTAAAGATAATTTCAAGTTAAGGTATTTATCCAAGCAGTGGAAATTGAAGTAAATGTGTTGGTTTTTTTCTTCTTTTACTACTTTTACGTAGCGAAAACAATGAAAGTCCAGGTGAAATAAAAAATGTAATTGTAACCCTTTAAGGCTGCAACCTCAGCCAGTTTGAGGACAGAGGTACTGAGGCCATTCGTAGAGTTTCCAGATGGACTTGTTGCTAAAAGAATCTAACTGTCACCAACAGTAATGTAAACCAAAAACAGCCCTTTCCTGTCCTCAAACTGTCCTCCGTTGGCTACCATTTTATGTGAACTTTAAAGACAAAAGCACAAGAACAGGTATATTGTAATAGCAGTATTTTCTTATATGATGTTATATTGAATATTTTCAGACAGCCTTAATGCAGAGGATTTACAGAATCTACTACCATGGAAATGTGATGTGTTTGCTTTTTGTTTGCTTCTCTGTCCAAACTTTACATGTCCACAAGAGGCTTAAGACATTTGTATTTTACTATATGCAATAATTATATAAAATATATCCACAGTCGATTCTGGATTAA
Organism: Morone saxatilis; assembly: GCF_004916995.1. NCBI lineage: Eukaryota > Metazoa > Chordata > Actinopteri > Moronidae > Morone > Morone saxatilis. The sequence continues at coordinate 4,939,587 of NW_023340095.1, read as the reverse complement.
TGGTTTGAAGTTACAGTAATTTTTTTACGGACAGAAACAAATCCACAGTACATGTCATGGCCCTGTTAAAGCCTTGAACTTTTGGAGAATGAGTATTTCTGTCTCATTGCAGATCATGGACTTCCCATGGCTGATGTCATGGTTGGAGAGACTTTGGTCTTGGGTTTCGAGGTTTTCAGGTGACCTTGATTACATCTTTAAACAGTGTGAGGATATTTAATCTGTGAATAAATGAATGAATTTATTAAAATAATAATTAAAAATGGAGGAGAGCCGAACACTGGAAGTGAAACACAGTCTGTAGGATTCCATCTGAGCCTCAGCATGTATTTGGCTTAAATAAAGCTACAAGAAGTTTCTGAAGGACAGTGCCACATGATTTCTGATGACTGTTATCGATATTTACAGGACGACAACCTCAAATAGCGGTGACTGATAGTACCGGTGTTGTTACCGCCAGAGAACTAAAAAGTAAAGAAGCAAAAGGCCTCAAAATGACGATCGACACAGTGAGTGATCCAGATAATCATCCAGGTGAGCATTCATATTTTCAACTATTTCCAGCCATTTAAAATCAAATGAAAGCTGCTCCTGTTTCAAAAGTAAAACCCCTTCAACATTATTTTTGTTTGAGCATTTTGAATGAATTGAATGAATGAATTTTTTTTTTCTTGTTCAGGGAAGGATGTTGGACCGGCTTCCAAAGCAACTTACACTGCAACGGGGGGCGGCGTCATATGTGCTGACAAAATATCTATCGACACTATTGACGGCGATATCGATCTGTCAATATCCGTGAAAAAATCAAACTAGGTGCATGACATTTTGCCAAGGATCACTCCTTTATCCTGTGAATGCTTAAAAACATCGCTAAAGCCAAAAGAAACTGTTATTAACCTGAATGATGTGATTGGATTTATTTGGATCTCTTTAAGCTCATTGGCTAATCTTCCAACAGTCCACAATAAAAACATTTAAACAATCCATAGATAATTTACACACAATTTAATTGTTGCTGCACAGATTATCATACACACACACACACACACACACACACTGGCACACACGATAGTGTAATGAAAACTACATATTTCAGTCGACAATCGATTGCAATCGAAAGCGATGTGAAATGATTTTTAAAGGTCAAGAATCCTACTCTCTTTTTATTGAAATTCTCAAAGAGCCTGATGTTCTGAAGTCTTATCTACAGCTCAAACAATGGACCAGCAAAGGATACTAAGAAGGAGTGATATGGAATTTATTCTTTCTGTGCATTATTTTGTTCATGCCAGTTTTTATAATCAAAATATAAATATTTTTAAAATCTTATTCCTGTTTTTTAGAATAGATCACACCCAATAATGTTATAAGTAACATTTGGAAACGGAAGTGTTATCTATTTTTGCAATAATGGAAAAATAAAAATCCCATTTTCAGTAAAATTACAGACTGAAGGTTTCATCTGTTATCTGTCTGTCTGTTGTCACTGGGAGTCGTGTTGATCAATTCCAACTGCATTTGACATGAATGGACATTATGTAGTTGAGAGCAGACTGCTGCACACTATCTACCAAGCCACTAGAGGTCACAATTGTACACGTTTTGATTTTGATTGTTTGGGTTTGCCATGGTAATAAAATTTGCAATTCAACACAGTAAACTTAGATAACATCCAATTCAATGACCATTGAGTTTAAATCATGATTCAACTTTTACCATTCAGCCTTTTGATTTATAAGTCTTAACTATGGGGACATAAACATGAATAATACAATACACAGACTAACAGTTTCAGCCCCAACCACACACACACACACACACTGTTTACGTATGCTGTTAATCACATGAGTCAATTAGTTAGTACATTCTCCAATGTTTAAATATTAAATATCAGGGGGAAAAAACAGCCATATTTGATTTAATTGGGAAATAAATTAGCTTAACGTTGAACTGATTTGAGATCAGTGTTTACTCAATCAGTAAATTGTATCCTCAATGGATTGACATTTATTGTTGGATCACAGCCACCTGCTTCAGCTACATACTGACAAGTGAATATGAATGTTTTGACTTACTTGCGACCCCTCCTCTCTGCCCTGGAAGGAGGCCTTGAGTACCTGGCTTTGGACCAAGGAGCTTTGGATGTGTGGAGTAAGAGTGCCGAGGCATGGTGGCTGGAGGATCCACTTGGAATGGAAACAGTCTGACGCACTTTGTAGATCATAAAACGGCAGCAGGATTAGCGCTAGCCTATGGGGGACAGTGAATGACAAACACAGTCTTACCCCTAATGTGAACTGAACTTGCCTCACCACTATATATTTTCTCTAGCTTTATTTTTTAACAGAGTTGTGCATTATTTGTCGGGGGAACTGTCAGAATCACACGTCAAAAAGCGTTTCTTTAGTCTTGTGATATGTTGCCTGCTCCCAAGAGATTTACAATGAACTGCAATTGACATGTTTTGTTTTCTTTGTCAACTTCTAGTGATGAAAGAGTACTCCATGGAATTAGCATTGCACTCTCAGCACTGTCAGACTCAGATGCAGCAGGACCAGAGATATCGTATTATTTCACACATTCGTCTTCATTGTCTAAACCTGACACATAACTCACGAAGCAACTCGACCACCGACAGTTCATAGATTTGTGTGAGTTATGCTAACAGTGGTTTACTTGTACTCCAGTCGACTCTGACTCACGTGACATCACTGGAGTCAATTTATCAGACTTCACACAGCTCTGTCTGGAGTTACAAAAGTTTCATATAACTTTTTAAATGTGCAGTAAAACTCTCCAAGACCTGTAAACAGACTTTGATTTGTAAAGAATATATATAGAATATAATTCAACATTGTCTGTTGTTCTGAATTAGTTAAAAATTACCTAAAACACACCCACACTAATATGACAAGCAGAGATTGTGATGAAGAGGACATTCTGACAGTATGACTTTCTTTGATAAGCTATACCTTGTCAAATAACATTTTAAAATAAAAGCCACCATTCTACCTATTAATAAACCAGGCATTCCATCCATAAATAAAGATGTGTCCTACACTGTAATTTGTAGTAGACCAAGGCCTAGTGCACTGGTGGCACCAAACATCAGAATGCATTAGGATGCCCTATTGTTCTACTTTCTCGCTGCCACCTCAACATGGGGGACATTTTTCACATGCCACTGCACTGCCAAGCTTTCGAAACGTGAACCCCCGCCAGGCCAGACAGCGAATGCAACCCGGCGGAGAAAAGGGGGTATCTGTTACACAGGCAAGAGGCCAGCTCAACAGTATTTGTTTTAACAGCAGGCCATTAGCAGGCATGCTTGTCTTGTGCATTTACAAGGGTTTCTAATCATGTCAAAAACCCTCCTCAGTAGTAAAGATAAAAGGTTGGATTTTTCAATTAATTGAGACTGTAAAGTATCAAAACTGAAGCTGAGTGCAAAGGCTGAATATCACACTGCTTTGAGAGTCACACTAAAAGCGTTGATATGTTTTCATGTAAATGTACAAACTCCTGCTTGTGATCTTGATAGAGAACTTTGTTAAAAGACATACAGTATAATAATAAAAATAATACTATACACACAACACTAAATTTACCCTCATAAGGTTTGTCTGGTTGGTTGAGAGAGAGATCTTTAGGAACACAAAACTACTACTGGTATAGGACGTCGATTGTATTCAGGGAGGAAGGAAGATTATTATTTAATTTGTTGAAAGTCAGAATGAATTCTCTTGCATTTACTGCACTTCAATGCGTTCCCCACAGAGTCAACTTAAAGCTGCAGCAATCAATATTTTTTAATTTTAGGAATGTTTTTATTTAGTGGATCACAACTGCTTTATGTGAAAGAACTCTGCAGTTCCTCTCAGCACTACTAAGAGTTTTTACTTTAATTTCTTTTTATTCATTGTTTCGGTTTTACGGCTAACACATTTACTGATTTAATCTCACCGCTCACATCATCATTGTTTCCAGGTGCAGCTGTTTTCAGTGAAAAAGCTCTGATAAACACATTGTACACCACCTGCCCAGCACCAAACAAATGATAATTAGCGACTAGCTGGTGGAGCATTTAGCAACTAAAAGAGCCGGATTTTCCTCACGAGTTGGTGGAGATAGAAGGAGCGAAAACATTGCACTTGCATTCATCAGGTGGCCAGAAACACAATTCACACACATTCACTTTTAAAAGGTTTTTACACTTAACCACAAGCCAAAGTTAATGGTTAACCTTATGGGGACCAACCTTTTATGGTTCAAAACTGTGGAAAGTCCCCAAAACCTTACTGTGTGAACAAACCTCCCACAACATGAGTAATTACAAACACCAGAATGATGAGTCGTAAAATACATTTCCTCACAATTTGGTCAACAAGTTAATCTCCACAAACCACAAATCCACACAACTTTAACTCTCTCTGAGTTCATTTATTGTTGTGAAAGCCTGCTGTGGACCTGCCACGGCAATAATTTACCTCCTGATAGATTTCTGCTGTGTGAATGAATGTAATTAGATTATCAGCTTCATTTCATCCTATCACATGTAAACTGAAAGATAAGTTAAAAGTTGTCTTGGTTGATGATAACCCTGACACCAAGCTACATCCTGGTGGATGCTTTAAATGTTTATCAGCCTGAGATAATCTTATGAGAATGGAAGTTTGTGTAGCTCCTGGCTGGGTTTGGAGACAGTAAATTGGTTTGACAGCTTTCTGAATGTATATAAAGTAAAATTATTACATTTAAAGGGGACATATTATGTAAAACCAACTTTTTAATCGATTGATTATGTACATTTGGGACTCTGGAGGGCCTATCACGAGGGCCTATCAGCAGGCAAAGTGTGAAAACAGATGACTCAGTAATTTTTTTGTGGGGTGCCTCAGTCAAAACACCGGAGATATTTACACATTAGTTTAAAACATCACTTTAACACACACCACCTTCCTTTGCACACACAAAGCACACCAGTCCCCAAGTTGTCTCAAAATAGCACCTCTTGGCCTAAATGGTTTCTGAAATAGCCTGGAGTTGAAAAGGGATAGACATTGATACCCTGAGAGGTTGTTGGGTCTCAAGTGTCATCTCACTTCCTTCATTTTGTCTGTATCACATGTACATATAGAACTGCTGGGCTTATAGGTTCCCATTCCCAATGTCTGTAGAGTAGACAAAGGTTTAAAGGCCAGCGTTTCAGCTCATTTCTTCCTGAGGAACAAACAGAAGTGATGGGTTAGAAACTACTTTATATACATGTGTACAAAACATGCACAGGACATCCTATAGATTGATTGTAGCATTCATTAATCAGGCCTTCATCTGTGTCACCTGTGTGTCTCTACCTGTCTTCACTTTTTGCCATATTAACACAAGCCTTTTTTTAAATATATAACTATGCAGTAACCTATTTTTAATTTACAGTACAGTAAACTTATACTCACTTAACCCAATTGAATGCAGTAAATAAAGATAATAAGCTGTAATTATGAACACTTGGATGTGATTCATCAAATTTGTACTGCTACAGTTGGCTTAGCTCAACATGTGATAAGGGTTTGAGGTCAAGATGCTGGAATTTGAGGTCACTGTCTCCAAGGCAGTCCGTGGGTCAAGTATATGTAGGAAATCTTAATCCTCTGTTGGCCTAACACAAATACAGGAAACAAACTCATAAACTTAAGTAACTAATAAAGAAAGATCCCATAGAACCAGACCAGATTCTAATGCAACAAAATGAAAAGTACACTAAAAACCAAGCATCACAGTTTGACAAAAAAAACTTTTTAGTGTAGCTGTAGTCACCACAGTTAACAGTAAATGATGTCCTCTACAGTCAGCACAGTGCAAAATAAGCTTCACATAACAGAAATAATCTGTTGATTGTTAGAACTCCCCAAAGTAATTGTTCAGAAAAATAAAAAATAAATATCTGATGGCAGCACTTTAAGGAAAAGTCAAGGCATCACCAAAGTTATTATAGTTCATCATCTGTCAACACTTCACATGTATCATATTTCAGGGCATCCACCCACAAGTTGTTAAGAGACAAAACCAAAACATTTGAATCTCAAGTAATTAACAACAAAATCATTACATTCATCGTCTGGTGGACCGTGAATGAACGGACACAATTGTATGGCAGTCCGTCCAATGGTTGTTGAGGACTGGACCAAATTGGTTGACTGACAGACCAATGGACATTGCCATCATAGACACCCAATGAGGATTGCGTGGCTAAAACTTGTACTACACGACAGATCATCTATTATAACTAAATATTTATGTAATTGCACAACCACTAGCTTCCATTAGTGCTGATTTAAACGTCTTAATTTCAAAAGACAAAGGGATTCTAATCTGCTGTGAACAATAGCAAATGGGACATGTGCTCTACAGACAGGGTGGATCAAAGATGGCTTTTGATAGCTTTAAGGCCTAAAAAAAAAAACGGCAAATTGATTTATGATGGTAGACTTGCCGTTTCAGCCTTTTACAGCTGACTGAAGTAAAAACAAACGGGGATAGAACGTCAGTGTTGCTTATAATGTTTAGCTGGAACGTGTTTCAATATTTATTTGGCTTTGGGAGCAAATGCAGAGCAGCTGTTTCTCATGCTGTTCCAATGTATGTTGGACCCAGAACTGCTCGGTAAGGATACTGAGTTTCCCTCTGTCTGTGGTCTGGTCTCGGTAAAATGCTTAACAGACTTTCTGTTACGTGAGGTTAGCTTTGATGATGAGGATGTTTCTTTACATTGACTTGTTTTTTATGTTCCGCTTCATTTCAGTCACACATTTGACAGATGGTTGCTGATCCCATGTTTGCGTGTGTCTTGTATGTTTGTACTTGCTAGTCATTGAAAGTAAGAGACAGATTCTACATATTACGTTTAAAATTGAAAATTAAAAATGTTTTTTTCGATAGAGCTGACAATACAATATTAAATTTGAATTTCTTTAACTACCAAGCTCTGCGGTTCATGTCAGGTCAAAAGACCGTTTCAGCTTATTGTTTTGCTTTTCTGAGCAGGAAAGTAACTTTTTTGCTTCACTCAAACTGCTCACATAACACCATTTCTGGACACAGCAGGCAGCTATTTTCAGCTAAATGCTCAGATACGCCGCTTAACACCAAAGTGACACCAGACACAGTTAATGACTGGCTGGTAAACATAGTGGAGCATTTAGCAGCTAAAGAGTCAGATTTTCCTCAGGAGTAAGCGGACACCAAAAAGTGTGCTAACAAGAGAAAAACACAACTAATGTGTAAAGTTCACCATGTAAACCTAAAGGACCAGTGGAACTAGCGGCGTAGTTGTAGATTGCAGCTCCTTCGCTTCGCCCTCCTCTTTCAAATGCAAAGGAGAAGCTAATGAAAACTGCCCTATCTAGAGTGTTTGGTTTGTCCGTTCTGTGCTATTGTAGAAACATGGCAGCCTCCATGGAAGATAAATTCGGCAGCATTGTTATCCATATTATATTCCATTTCTGCCAACACACTGGACCCTCAAAAGATGATGATATGTCTGTATTTTTGTTCAGCTTGTTTCCACTTGTGTCACCAAGTGGCCAAAATAAGTTACTCTAGGATTTATTTGTTGCTTTATCTCATACTGTTGATTCTCAGTATCATTTCCTATATAGCTTTCCTTTTCACAAAATAATTTCATTAGCTGATGTGCCAAAAAGAAAAATCTAGTTACCGTGAGAGAGGTGAGCTTTGAGTCATGGGAAATTGTATGGTATGTGTGAGCATCATAAGCTAAAATGAAACAGCCCAAAGCACTTAGTAAAAGATATGACAGCAGTGAATTAGTGAAAACAGGTCAAAACAAGGACAGACATGTTTATTTTACTTGACTTTCTCATGGTCGTCTGGCTGCAAAGGTCACTCACTCATCTGTTCGGTAATGCAACTGCATCATCAATACCTTTCAACCAAGGCAACCAGGGCCTCAGCTGTACAAATAAAATGCTGGGATGTTGTTTGAGTTGCCATGTTTGTGGTCTGACACCTGTATGTAGTGAGATAAGGGTCAGAAAAGGAGAGCTCAGGGTTTGATCATAAGAACTGTGCTTTGTTCCTGGATGTGATCTCTTTAACACATCTGCTTTATGACTATTTTTTTTAATGATCGGAGGAAATGATATAGCACCAATGATGAAAGCTTGAATAAAATTGCTTGAACATTAAAGAGTCTTTTGAGGGCAAGCCAGCCCTGGTTTATCGGCAAAACAATAAGCAGACAGGCAGCATTTGGCTTTGAAAATAATGAAAATAAATCATTCCTCCTAGCTACAGAGATAGGGCTGAATTGCAAATTGGTGGCTGCACACAGATGATTGTGTGTACGTGCAGCCGTGGCTCAAAATGGGATAATATGAGACTGAGGCAAAGTTGCAAATGTCAGTTTAATTGAGCCAAATAATGTTGTTAGGGGTTGCAATGAGAGGTCAGGAAGATGAGACTATCTATAGCGCCATGGCCGTGTGGAAGATATGATAAGAACAAATCTTTTGCTAACATCACTTTACCCTTTGGTACAGTAGTGTGTTGACCTATTGATGTATTGTCAGGGGCCACAAGGCATACATGTTTTAACCACTATAGCTAACAATCTGTGGAACAGCATGGTCTCTTTTAGCAGGACTGTGTCTGCTCCACATTTAGATTTGTCTCTGATAAATCATACCACATGTCCTGTAAGTTCTTTCATGCAATCACGTAGGTCTTCAGGCACTAAAGACTGTTTGCTGATCACAGCTTGTGCACCTCATCATTATTTATGTTCTATTCATAATTTCCTGAACTGACAGAGGGTATGTTTTTATCCTATGTTTCAAGGCATTTTTCACTCAAAGAAAGGTTTGCATTTAAATGGTGGCAGGAAAGCAAAATAAACTTGTATAATTGTGCATATAGCAGTAACTGAATATATATATATTTTACAGAAAATCTTTTACCCTGGAATTCCTATCTGACATATTAAACACTGATTATGATAGATAATATGGCAGCACAGTGCAGATTTGACATACAGGCCCAACATTAAAATATTCACAGCATCAGAAATATTTGGACATAATTTGAACAGCCCAAGTGACAGAATTCCAGAGACGGGGTCCAACTGCAAAAGAATAGAGGCAACAGAACAGCTTTCTCTTCAAGCTTTACTTCCGTCACTAATGCTCGCTGTCATTGCGGCTGTGTCACTGAATCCACTGGTGACTCCTTTTAGTTTGTGCCCCTCTGTGGTTTACTTGTTTGCATCAAGACATTTTGGTAGTGTTTTCTGAAAACTTAATGAGGAGCTTTGACAGCTGGTGGACCTGGGGCTTCATTTATCAACAGTTCTTATACACAGTTTTGTGCATAAACTGTGCGTACTCATTTCCACCCACATAATGTGATTCATCAGGTTTTTTCTTGTGTGTGAGAGCGTGCGTACATTTGTGTACGCAGAAACTCCAAATCGTCAGCTTTTTGTTTGTTTGTCCACTTGATATTGCTTACGACAAATGTGCCACTGGGACTTGAAGGGAAATGGTCGATTTGGGGTATTCATGTGAATGAGCCATATCGTACATGAACAAAGCAATGTAGTATGCATATTATTGTTGATAGCACACAACTTTGCCAGAATACTGCATTCGTACATATTATAAATGCCAATTACCTTGTGTACACTGGCGCATGATCCTGTCAATGCTGAATGCTGAATGTGGTTGAGCAAAGTAAAAACACAAAATAAAAATAAAAAATGTGTACTGTGTATTTGTAAAACTCCCCTTCCCAAACATTTAGTTCCCAAAAGACATGAGGTGATGTGAGTTATTGGCTTGGCTACGCTGCTCATTTCACAATCCAACTCCCCTCTCCTGTCTGGTATCATCATTGAAACACTTGGTGTAGAAATGGTTCTTCTTATGTAACTCTAATGTTAGCCAATGGTCCATGGTCATAAAGCATGTCAGCCTCCCAATGATCTCATTTAGTCCTACCAGCCTATCCCTGAATGCAGCATTAATGCAGTCTAGCAGAAACTGCCCTGTATTGCAAAGCGACAACTTGGGGTGAAATTTCAGCCACTTTTATATGGGAAATATACAGTTGAGCCAGGATGATACACTATATATCTAAAAACAGCCAGTGATATGCTGACTGTACTGTAGGAAATTTTGCAACCCTGGATTTTTTTCTGCAGCCTCTGTCTCTCTCACCTCCCCTCTCCCCATGACATTGCCATCTCCCAGACTGAACTGTACCACTGTTATCTTTAGACACAAGGGGGTTGCTTGAGGGGAAAAAGAAAAAAGAAAAAGAAAGATACAATCTGAGCATAAACCTCAAGTTGAGCATTTTTACTGCCCTTTGGCTCTTTTGTTTCCCTGCCAAAGCCAATTTTCTTTTGGAATAGCCGCAGCTGTCTCGCAGGAGTCCCCTGTGGATTTGGGACATAATGCAGCAATGACGAGATATTTAGCTTTGTCACAATTTAACAAAGTGGAAAAGGTCTAGAATACCAGAGCTGAAGCCTTTTAATAGTGTAATGTTCATCTCTTTCAAATGTCCGCCATTCACCTTCATTGGCATTTGTAGATCTGATCCTCAGCATGACATTTGAAAATAAATGCAAATCATCATCCTGTAAAACGATTACCCATGTCTTCATCTGCTTTTATGCTGAGCATATCTTTTTATCCTTTTGTTTTCTTTGGTCTTAGTACAATTGTTCTTTATTGTTTAGGTGGCGTGAGATTTTGGAGTATATTCAGCTACCAGCACAAATTTAACAGTTGACAAATTGACTAGAATTGTTTTATTAAATGTGAGATTTGTAGTAAATAGAAGTATTTTGGGTGTAGTTACTCTTTAATTCCTCTGAATTTAATTTGAGAACTTGATGTAGATTCAGGGGTCAGCCAATTTCTTATGAAACATTTGCGTTCTCTCTAAGGTGTTTGGACTACCGTTGTACGCTCGGGCAGACTGCTTTGTAAACGACGCACAGAAAGGTTGGGATAGCAAGACAGAGAGAGTGTGACGTCATTCTCTGCTCAGGATGCCATGACTACTCCACTATATCTTTACCTAGGAAATATTTGCTTGCTGCTACATTAATGTTTTCTCATATATACAGAATGACCTTTAAGTTTTACTTGGCTTTCAAACAAATTCATTTTTGAGCTGGCTCAAAGTGGCGAGCAAATTTCATCTCAGCTCTTACAATATGGTTTGCTGGTGCTCTGTGTGGGAGGTATTAGTCCTGTGTGGGTGCCTGACATGCATGTGAAAAGACCACCAGCCTACAAATTGATTGCTGCAGTCAGTCGACTGTTAGGCCACTAAAGACCTTTCTACCTAGATCGTTCTCTGGTGAATAGAGCGCACCTGTGCTGCATCAGTTATGTATGGCAGGGAAAGGGATGTGGCATCCTCAGGAGCCGGACAGGCCAACTGACCAGTCACAGACTAGTATAATCAATAATATTACTCATTAGTATAGAAATCATCAAGTATGTCTATAGAATCCTAAAAAAAGAACACTAGTATAATAGTATTACTATAATATTGCTATCATAACTCTGTCTGAACTTCTTATATAAAGCACTGCCCTACTCAAAATATCATAATTTAGAATGTAATTTCAAAAGTCACTTTGATGTATTCATAAATTAACTTTTTAATTGTATTTTTTCATCTTTGTGCTGTTGTATTTGTATTTATTTAATTTATCTTACATAATAACACCACATGTTCATATTTTCCTTATATGATATCAGTATAATATTTTATGATAGTGACTGTCAATCTTGTTTGAGAGTCTCTCCGGAGATCAGGGAAGAGATCTGTTTGCCAGATTAAAAAAAAGACACATCAGTATCCCCACACCATGTCCATGTAAAGCAATAATCCACACAGTAATCTGCAGAGCAGCCACAACATCAACATCACTTTAGTATCAAGGAGAGCTCACGCCATGGGTCTGATTTGATCAATAAACCAGATTTTACTCTGCAGCAACACAAAATAACATCCCCACTGTCAACAGTTTGACTATAGTGTGAATAAAATCAACTTGATTTAATGTCCAGTTCTACATACACACAAACAACAATACATGTATTTTACAACTTACATAACAGATCTATCTAAATGAATTATAGAAATATAAATCTTTTCACTAGTAATAAATTACTAAACAAAGCAAAACAGAGGTCAGGGGACCCATACAAGTGGTACCAGACAGACAACACTGTAGGAACACCACAGAGACACTAGAATTGATGGGTACAGGAAAACAGATGCATTAAAGCCTGATTAAATCGTGCCTTAGAGAATACAAGAGTGAGTGTTTTAAATTTGTTTACACACCAGAAAAGGAGCCAGGTGAGTGAGCAACGGAACTGGTTTTAGCAGCCTCTAAGGCTAAAAAGAGAAAAAGAGAGTGACCGAGCAAGAGAGTGCTGGACAAGAGTAGTTAGCAGGTGCTTTGCTTAATAAAAGATTGCAAGACAGACACCAAGCTGGCCGCTGTTGGACCAGTAAATATTATTAGCTAGCTGTGTAAGTGAATTGTACTCACAAAAAATACCCATTCTTCCATAATGTTGCTTTAATGGGGCCCCACCACACACATAAAAACTCACTATTGGGCATTTACGTCTGAGAGGGCTTGGTGTACAGCTAATTGTACCTTGAGCCAAAAGCTATTATGTTTATTGATATGCTGTGATGTCACCCTGTTTGATCCTAGAGGATTGATTATACAGCAGCACTCTACAAGGTTGCTTGTTATCCTGTATGTTCCTAATAATGGCAACGATCCATCAAAAGATAATGGTGTTTGCACAAGGAATACTCATTTCTATGTATGTTCATAATATGGTCAACACCTTGGTCAACATCTACCCATCATATTTCATGCAACAATTAACCAGATAAAAAATGTACTCTCATTCATTATTTTGTACTGTTACTTATGGTGGCAATATAGTGTATGCAACGATTTGATTTAGCTAAATTAACTGTCAAATGTTGATTGCAGCAGATTTTAGAGCAAAATAGTAACTGTCCTTCAGGGAAGAAATGTTTAAGACACTGGACCTAATGCGACAACCTCTTGGCTTTTGCAGATTCCTGAAAATGATCTGTCATGATTGTGTTTTGTTCCACATGTAAAAACAGATTGGATTGCTCATAACCATAGTTAAATATGACAGTCACATATCTTCTCTAGCAAACTTTTTGTAGCCTGCAGTGTGTTATATATTCCCTCCCCAACCCAAAGGCCTCACAGGAAGAGGCATGACAAAGTTCAACCAACATATGCGAGCAGGTCATCAGTTGTCCTGGTAACTTTGCTGTGAGGCCGACTAGCTGTGCTTTTGGTTGTCAAGATTCCAGGTGCTGACATTTACTTTCATTCTGTTTATCTGCTCTCCATTTTTAGAAAATGGTAGAGAATGAGTATGTATCTAAAATTGGACATACTCAGCACTTGTATCAATTGTTATGGTGTTCTACAACAACATGGCATGAGGCTCACTGCACTTAAAATGAACCGATGAAAGGCTATGAGATTGTTTTTTAAAAAAAAAGGAAAAGGAAAAAAATCTGTCCTCTTTATAGCCCTAGTTTTTTGTCATGTTTCACCCATAAGGATATCTGTTATTTATGCTATGCCCTTATATGGATCAGGGGAAAAAAACTAAACCATAATTTTTTTTCTTCTGTAAGAATTTCGTCTAGTACATCTGGATTTCATTTCATGGAGGGTGGTTTTGAAGACAGGACCTGCTGCCCCTTTCTGTAAAGATAGAAATGAACGGCAAATTCTCTAGTGAAAGATCAAATCCCTTGACAGATGGGAAGCATTTTTTCCGTGCAGTGGTTTGTAATTAAGCTATGTATGTATGACATTCATAGCTAAGTGTATGTATGTATGTATGTTTGCATTTTAACCTTTTAAATGAAAGTCACACAAGAAATGTCATAAGATATTAATTTTAATTTAATTTATTCATTGTGCAGTTTCAGGTGTTTGTGCAGAGGAATAGTTTAACATTTCTTGTAGAATATAAAAATAAGAATACTGATAGCACTCTCATGTCTATATGGTAAACATACAGCTGGAAGACAGCAGCCAGTTTAGCTGAGCATAAAGACTGGAAGAAAGAGGAAACGGATCTGTCAAAAGATAGTGAAACCCACACAACAGCACTCCTAAAGCTTTATTACTACAATAACACTTATATCTTATTTTATACTGTGGATTTGTAAAGGATTATGTCAGACTATTTCCAGGAAGTTAATAGTCCCTGTTAATTGAAAGAAAGTTCTTGGACCATTTTGATTTATATTGGAAGAATTTATATCGGAAGTTACATTACATTTTACTAATGATAGCTTCTTTCTTTAATTTCATTGCACTAATTTGTCCAAGTTAAAAAAATAAGAAAGTTTAATTCCACTAAAATGCTTTTAGGACTTAAAATATGAGATTATATTGTAAACTCTTCCCCTCATACATGGTGGAAAGATCATAAGGGATATGTCAGGATCTATTAGCTGTATAATCATGGAAGCCGGTTCTCCACCCTGTTAGACAGAGTATCTCTTGCCTGCAAGCCGGTCAGCAGACAGTCGGCACCGTGACCACTTCCTTCCTCTGTTGACTCCATCCCTTTCTTCAGTCTCCTGACTGATTTTGTCTGCAACATACATTAACAATGCAATTTTGTTTACCCATCTTCAAAGTGAAAAGCATGCTGAGGGTCAGTCTAGTGAGCTGACACTTGTCTTGCTAGTATCCCCACAAAAATGTATGAGCATTTCCTTCTTTTCCCCGCAGTTTCCTGCGTTCTCAAAGGGAGTGTGGGTCTTCAACCACCCCCCCAACCCCATTTCCCACAAAAAAAACACACCCAGATTCTCTCGCTAACACATTCTTTCATTCAAGGAGGGGACAGGAAGAACTTCCATACCTTCTCTTTCTATTGTTCTGTCTTGTTTTCCCTTCCGGCTTGTTGGAGACAAGCCTGGTCATTCATAATACAAGCATCACCCTGAGCACTCAGTGCCGTCACCTGCTCTGCCTTAAAAAAAGGAGTAGACCCAGCAGAATGTTTATGAGCTAGTGAGAATTATGGAAGACTTTTTAAGTTAATAAGATTTTGGGGGCTTGGTACTTATGTGCAACTGGAGAATTTAAATTATTTTATCAGTATTATCAATTTTAATTTACCCACATTTGTTTTTAATATTTAAAAAGAGTAGCTTCATTAACTTGATCATTGGGAGTGAGTTACCTACCTTTTATAATTTCTGCCTTTAGCACCATACAGACATAAAACAGTGCCAAAATCAGTTAATTTCAATGGTGATTAGCATATTCAGTTTAGAGGTAAAGTGAATCCATGCAAATCTTTGCTTAGAGGGCACACAAATTTGCTCCAAATCTCAACTGTGAATAGTGTTTACCGATGAGGAAACAGCCAAAAGAGTCCAAAAACTTGCTTAACTTTTCCTCTCTCTCTCTCTCCTTCTCCTCTCCCCAACCCCTCGAAGAGGGTTGATGAGGGACGGCTGACCCCTGTCATGACTTGATGTCATAGGTCAAACCTATGTCACTTTGTCAGTCAAGTGGGTTTATGAATTCTAATTAGCAAAAGGAGCCTACAGTGAAATGTGACACCAACTACAATATTTTTTGGTACAGTAAATAAGTGTGCCTTCAGTGTATGGATATGCTTCCATGCGTGTAATGATGCCACAACGGTATAATTTGTGAGCTGCATTTAAGCAGCTAAAATGAAAAATCCTTGTAATAATAAACCTGACACGACAAAAAATAAATATCTTCATTCTCTACAGCAGTGTTTCTCAATGACTGGGCCACGACCTGCAGTGTTGGCCACCAGGCAGCAAAGTTCTCTGACAAGAATGTCTGGGGTCAGTTGTTTTAAAAGATATCTCTGTTAGCAGGTTGTGATGAATTTCACTTTAAAGAAGGAAACCTTTGTGTTTGCTTCCATGAATAACAAACCCCAAAGCCCCCATCATTCTAATTTAAATCCCAAACAGTGTCAGACACAGGATCTATGAGTGGTAAGTTGATACATACTCTTGTTCTAACTATGACTCTTTTTTTCACGCCGGTTCCACCATGCATTTCTCTGTATACGTGAAAAATAAAACCTTTTAATCTTCAAGTGTTTTAGTAGCCTAAACCCAACCACACGTAAGACACAGGACTTTCAGTACACTGAAGACCAGGGCTTTCTTTTTCTCTCACTCTTCCTTAAAGTTCATATATACAAAGTTCACTGCTACTAGATGTCACCAAAACAATTTGCCCACCAGATTCCATTGACACCATTCATTTACCTAAAACATACTTCAACTGGACAAAAAATCTAAATCAACTCACCAAAACCAACAGTCTTTCCAAGAATCACCAACGCTGGTTTGATCGAAATGAAATAATAGTTATCTCACCAGCTGTGGTTAGCCAACTGTCCCTGAGTCTCTTTTGCAACAGGCTTTTAGCACCTGGTGTGGCTTTACTCTTAAGAGGGTCACAACTACAAAAAACAAAAACAATTGTGAAAAAAATGTTTGTGCTCAGTCTGAGGAATTATGAGGATTGCAGGCAGTAGCAGGCTGTTATGTGATGCAGACTCAGGTCCCACAGGAGATACATCTTCTCTATCCGTTATATTTGTAAAAATT
>NW_023340095.1:4904004-4922741 GCF_004916995.1 Morone saxatilis | reverse complement strand
AAAAAGTGTCCTGAGATAACTTCTGGTTATGAATTGGCGCTATACAAATAAAATTGAATTGAATTGAATTGATTGATTGATTGGGTTAAGTAATAATGAATGGGACAGAACATGATAAGGATCTGTGTAATCATGTGTTTTAATTGTGGTGAAAACAGGGACAGTGTTGTGGATGAACAAAATATATCTTAAGCTTGTGAAGAATATCTTCTCCCAGTCCTGAGTCTATGTAATTGGGACTACTTTATAAAGCAGATGGGTGACCCAGTTATAAATAGGACCTAGGTGAATCCATTTTCCTTTAGATTTATTTGTCTTTTCAAAAAGCATAGTGGTAGTGATTATGATGGATTGTCTCATTTAATTTTGTACATATTCTGATATCCTGCACATACTGATATACTGTTGGTGACTTCATTTATTTGTATTTTGCATGTTAGTCATTTTGCAGGTAATCTAAAAGCTTAAATGACCCTATTTGCAAAGATTAAAAAGATATTAATTAGTTACAAGTTACTTTAAAAGTCACATAATTGGTAGGGATACACTAAAATACTGGCCAATATTGAGTTTGTTGACTTTGGCAAATAAGATACCTTGTGTTGTGCTTCTGTTGTGTCATATCAAGTTTGCGCTGGTGTAAAATGTAGAGTTGGCTATGTCCAACTTGAATACTGGAGAAATAATCACCAGCATTCTCCAGCACAAATTGCACACAAAATTAGACATGCTTCATGTAGCAGCATGGAAAGTAACTCTCATATATTGGATGAGAAGAGAAATAGACTGAGCCTGCAGCAATAGCCAGAGATACTTACCTTTGTAGATTTCTTTGGGAATTTCTGGGACGATACTATACAATACGAGACCCTTTTTTGACAGGGAACCAGTCAATGAATACCTAAGAGTCACTCAACCCACGAGGGTCCAATAGAGTGTACCCAGGTGAACTATACAGATGTTGGCTGGAATCTTTTTCCTTTGTCCATAGTATTCAGGATCAGGGATTACATTGGACCAGAGCCTGTGGGAGCTGGCTCAACCTTTCTGTAATAGAAAAAGTAAGAGTGATGACATAATAGAAATTCTATTACAGCATCACTCTTGCAATAAGTGTTCAGCTCGACCCCACTTGAGAATGAAGTTGAAAATAAAATAAGGCTCACTGCTTGTTTCAAGCAGCCTCATGTCAGGTTTGGAAGACAAGTCAAAATGTTTCTGAAGTGTATATCAGAATGCAGACTGAACAGAATACACTGGAAAGGCTCATGTGTGGCTCATGTGTGACTTGTTTAAATGTGAACTAAAAGTCATTACAATGGTCTGATTGTATGATTAATGACAGTATGGTTCCAGTTAAGTTGTTTATTGTTAATCAGCTTTCATGAATGCACACTTAATTGATCAGTTTACCCACATTACAGTTAAAAATATATATTTTCTATGACAAGAGAAGTGCTGTATTAAAGCTGTAGTAGGTAATTTTTTTTTAAATAACTTTTTGTCGTATTTTATGAAACTTTCACTATATCTTGACAATAATAATAAATAAATAAGACATAATTTGTGAAAAAAAAAATCAGGTTCCTCTGGCTCCACCTAGGGCTCCTAATGACATTTGCAATAATCTACCGGGCCTGAATGAAAACAACCAGAGAAAGATAGTTGATTGTTGAGGCTCGTTCGTCAAATAAAGAGGCTTTGGGATACTCAATAATCAACTATCTTCAAGCAGGCCCAGTTGATGCAAATTCCATTAGGAGCACTAGAGTGAACCAGACGTACTTGATTTGTTTACAGATTATCCTTTTCATGTACTACTGTCAGGATAAAGTGAAAATTTCAGCAATAATAACAAAAACATTTTTATCAAAGGTTACGTACTGCAGCTTTAAACATTGTCCATGTCACAGCATTTTGTAACATTTTGATGCAGTTTGGGCTAGATACTGTCAAACCAGTAAAAAGACATTTATCTAAAACACTTAGCTGTGTGTCACAGCAAATGTAGCAAATATCACTGGGCCCAGGTGGTTCTTTCCATCTCTTCTAAAGATAAATGCACTCAATTTCTAGGTCAAAGTAGTTTTTACACTGGAAAGTTTTCACATAAATCTCCCACTTAAAGCTGCTACTGCATTGCGCCTGGTTAGCACAGTCGGTAGAGCTGGCGGTTCGAGTCTGACCTGCAGCCCTTTGCTGCATGTCGTCCCCTCTCTCTCTGCCCCCCTTTCCTGTCTCTCTCCAGCTATCTCTATCAAAAAAAGGCCAAAAAAATAATACTTTAAATAAAATAAGCCAACTATGGCCACAGTATCTGCCAATGTTTTTAGTCATGTTTCCCTTTAGGACCGAAAAAGTTATATTTTAGGCTTTCCTGTTCCAAAATGTTCCCATTGACATCTGTATTTTGAGTGAAAGTGGATACACCTGTTGGTGTCCAGCAAGTATCTGAGGAAGTTGCTTTTGTAAAGGAGTGCAGATATTAACAACAGAGCATCGATACATTTATAAAGCAAGAGAGACAGTGATTTCCTGTAACATATTTCCTAACACTTTGGAACACTCTTCCTTTGGGAAAATTGCTCTCTATTTTTGACAACATTTGACATCAAAACATAAAGATATCAGAGCAGGCAGAATGAGATAAGTGCCAGTTTGGCCTTGTGAGACAAACCCAGATGGACAATTGGAACCGTAGCAACATGCCTGATGAATGTAGTCAACATGGACCATTTGACTTCCTCATCTTAGCCTTAACACATTTGTGTTGCTAGAACAAGACATCCAATAGTAAACATTCTTTGCACATCAACTAAAATCCATTATCCATCTTCTTAATCATTACTCTAATTGCAGTCACTCAGTGTTCATTAATCATGCAGGTTTCTTCCCAGCAAGCAAATAACGTATCCTTAATTAGTTTGTATTATGCATGCACTTAGATTTTCATTGTATTTGAAATATTGCCATTGCCATTTAAAGCTGATGTGTCACAACAATGTACTGCACCAGTTCTTCACAGAAAGAATTCATTCATTACTTCAGATGGCCATGTGAAATTATCTGTAACAATAACAGCTGTAAGAATAGCTGGAAGGGCAGTAAGACTTCACTGCTGCACGAGAACTGGGAAGAGCCAAGTGCAAACATCTGGGGGATTCTCAGCTCTGAGGTCAGAGGTCACAGAATGTACGGCCAATCTCAATAGGGAAATAAGACTCTTAAATGGAATAGCTTAGTTTTTTGGGATTTCTAATTTATATATCAAATTTATATTACATATTTTGAATATGTCTTACCTAGCAGTAAAAACTGATTAATTAAAGATCAGGTTATACACCACAGAGAGTATCCAAATAAAATGTAATGAAAATCTGGTCGGTAGCTGTCAAGATATTGTTCTATGTAGTGTTAAGGTTTGATTTACCAACTGACATTGCCTTTCCTTGAACCCAGTAAAACAGTTGTCATTTTAGTATCTCCTATTCACTAATTAAATATCTTCATAAAAATAGGTTTTGATGAGGCATTTAAGGAAGACAGTGTTTGAAAGCCTATGATCATCAGACAGGGAATTCGACAGACTTAAACAAATCATCATGATTTAAAGACATAATATGTAACATTTACAAATTAAAATGTCACCTTGTTGCATCGTCCTTTTCTGCAATGCATTAACGACACCGACTGGAGAAATAGGGTCACCAACTACTTATATTTAGCTCAACTCCTAATATACGCAGTAACGGATTTGAAAGTGCATTCATTTAATTTAAAAAAAAATTTAAAATTTGGATGGAATCTTGATGTTGTGACATGGCTAGGAGTCACAACATGCAAAAATAAGTACAAAACTCACAGGCCACTACTGAAGGGCAGGAAGGATTGCTGTAGTATGATCAAGCTGAAGAAAATACAGCACGTTGCACAACCAGTGTCAAACTGTTTTTTATTACCCAGGAGAGAAACACAAATTGGTAGCTTATATTTAAGGCATCAGTTTTCATACAGGCAAATTTGAAACTAAATGAGCATCGATGGCAACAGTGGAAATGGGAATCCAAATTCTAATTATATGAATTCCCCTGACAGTCATTGTTCTGACACATACAGTATTGGGAGACGAGTAGAGCAATTAGATGAAGAGATTCATACTGTTGATACACAGATTATCATTTGAATTAATTGGTCAGTTGATCATTAATGTGGAGGACACCATGGTGGTTGTATTAATGGTCAATTGTTTTTACCCCTCGAAATTTCTGTGAATCCCCCAGGACACTTGTTTCCTTTGCCAAAATCCTAAAAATGAGAACTATGACACATTAAATGAGAAATGTGATGAGCGATTAACTATGATAACTACATTTTTAACCGGTGGCTCATTTTTTTTTAAATGGAATCCTGAATTTTAGACTCATGACTTCAAGGAAAAGAAAAATTGCATAAAGTTGGCCAGTGAGCACAGACAAAGATAGTGCTCAGACCAGACCGCTGGTCTGGAAACACTGATTTCATGTTATGCAACACCTCTCCACAGGAAGTCACTTCATATCTTGTGAGGAGGGAATTCCTGCCCAAGAAAGATGATGGTTTTTCACATGAACAAATAACTTGTACCTGTACATTACAGCTGTGGCACAAATTCATTTCCCACATCTGTGCACTGTTACTCATGCCCATATTCAATAAATGGTTAACGACTTACGCACTTTCCCTGGAATAAAAGAGTACAGGGGAATTTTACCACATTCCTAACAGCCAATGTGCTCTATGAAAACTGCATTGGAAAAAAGTATGGGAAAGAAAAAGAGAGGTCCCACAGAAAGGGATCTGTTTACAGGGTTCTTTTTTCACATGTCTGTAGATTGAACATTGATATTGGCTTATCTTAGCTTATCTTATCCAAGTCTTGGATATCTACGGAATTGAGTAGCACCTCATCTAGGGAATTTGCTACTTGTCAGGCTATGTAAAAATTTTTAATGAACAAAACAAAAACCATCTCCTGACATTTAAATTATAGCATTCAGAGCAATGTTATGTGCAATATATGACTAATTTCCCATCCACTATGGTGTGCGTGTGTAGAGTGTGGTATCAGTTTGCCATAATCTAATTTATTTGTTAAACAAATCAGTGACAGCATATTTAAACTGCATTAGAGTAATCATTCCTCTTCAAAGAAGGTCAATAGTATTTCCTCGCTTTTAGTAGAAGTTACAGGATATCATAGTCATTAAGGGACGCAGCTGAGCTTGGCAAAGATCTTCAAAAGACCATCAAAGTGCAGATCTAGTACCTAAAAGCAAGTAGGAAAAATAGCAAAATGTTCCCAAAACCACACCACCCCTTAAAGTAAACTAATATCCAGGTTGTTTGATCACTACTTTTATTACTGTACCCACCTTTTAAGTCAGGCATATGATTCAAAATAAGACAAAATCCAGTCCTGTATTATTAGTGTGTGTTTTTGGTGTGTGCATTTTGTACGATTGAATTTCAATTATATATTGAATAGCTTTGTGCTTAAACGACCAGAGTTTAGGATTCAGTGGCATCTAGTGGTGAAATTGCAGATTGCAACCAACTGAATACTGCTCTACTTCTAAGCATGCATAAAGAAACTATTGTGAAACTTGTGAAAGGCCCTATCTAGAGCCAGTGTTTGGCTTGTCCATTCTGGGCTATACTGAAAAAACATGGCAGTTAAAGATGGCAGACTCCGTAGAAGATAACCTGCTCCCTCTGTAGATAAAAAACATCTTTCTAAGGTAACGAAAACACTAAATTCTTATTTTCAAGTGATTATAATGAAAATATTTCGTTTATATATTATATTCCGTTTCTGGCAATAGATTCTTCTAAATGTTACACACTTAGGTTCCTCATATCATATCATAAGTCTGACTGCTATTCTGTTTGAGTGAACAACTTCACCCCTTAATGCTCTGTGCAATTATTGTTCTCAGTGTAATTACCTTCCTATGATACATTTCCCACAACACAAAACCCTAGCTATTACTGCACATTGATGTGTCTGTGCACACACTCGCTCAAGTGTGGATGTATTGTATCTTCACACATGAACATACAGTCATATATACTGATACAATCCAACATCTAGCCTAATATTGTCAACTGTGTGATTATATCAGCAAACTTGCTAATTTACTTAAACGCCTGTATTCATAATTCTAGAAAAGTAATTGAAGTATATAAGTATTTTTAACAAAAGATACTTAAAGTATGTCAAATAAAAGTACTTGTGAAACAGCAGAATAGCCCCTATTAGTGTTATACTATATTATACTATTGGATTACTACTGATGCATTCTAATTTGAATCAGATATCAGTCATTGTGTGCTGAACCAAGTCTACTGTTGCCCTGTCAATCTAAATCACTGCTTTATACTCTGAGGTAAGGAGGATAATAGGATGGCTCAAATGGTAGAAAAAGTAGCCTACATTATCACAACGTGCGCAAAACAAGTTAGTGACGCCAAGAGCAAAAATGTATCTTTGCATTGACTTTAAGTGCAGCCCAGTGTCCCATTTACCATACCCACAATCATACAATCATTGCCAACCTTAACGATACAGTACAGTAGTTACCAGGGGTCTTGTGTAATCATCTGAAATCAACGTTGTTCTTGTAGGGTTGTGTGTGAGCAAAACTAAAATAACAAAGCATTTTACAGGCATCTCAGACTGCTTGCAGACATGCTCACTATCACAAAAAACTAGTTTCAACTTTCATTGTCTTTAAACAGGAGTTCAGTGAAACTAAGTGGAAGCTACTGTTCTATGAAAAGGAGAAAGTGGGGGTTGTACGGTACGCCCAAGGTCTAAATCAAGGGCACAGAAACTTTTTCAACATGCAGGATGTTTCCATAGGCCATCCCAAGTGCAGCCACACCACTTAGGCTGTTAATTCCATTTAATACCACAACCAACTCCCATTTCCTTTCAACAGTTGCTGTGAGTTTGTTTAAGAGGTTGGGTTGGTTCACTGTATCTTGTTTCACATGACACTCCACTACCACTCGATGAGCACTTTAGGAAGCAGTTAATCTCTGGGATAGATGTTGCGCAAAGTCCTAGAGTCTGGCTGAATGGAAGATATCAGAACATTTTGTTTCAGTGTTGAATTTGAGAGGGATCCATGTGGACCAGACAATTATACTGACACACATTTTTTTGGACAAAGCAATAAGTGCTTTAAAGTTTAAACAGTCACAGGAGGACTTTGACAGTATTTTGCATAGCTTCCTGTCACTGATACCTTGCTACTATCTGGGCAACGCACACTGTGCATTCTGTGTGATGCAACAAGCAGGTTAAAAGGACCTCAGTATGATGTTCACTTCTTTCTGTGTCAGTGTCTCTTAGTTGGCCTTAGCTCCACCTTATCCTTCCTGCCCACCCTACCAAGCGCCTTGAGGACACAAAACGTCCTCATCTTCACTCACCACACCTAGATTTCACAGCCAAAGTGCTCTTTCAAGAGTCCCTGTGCCATAGTGCTGTTAATATTTTCCACTTCAGGCTCACCCATATCATTATTTTGAAGTGAATCCAGTGTTTTACCCTTGAAAGGACACTAGTAAAAAATCTATGATTCATTCTATACCCAAAGGTACATTTGTCAGAAAAGTATCCTGTGAGGTGAAAAAAAAGGTCCTGAAGGTGATAACTGTGGACCGTTGTTTAATTTTGAAGGCACACAATCATGGCTGACAGAAAGGGATAATTTCACTTTTAACAAGCTTAAGGTACAGGGAAATTCAGCAAATCAGTGATCACAAAAACTACGAAGGCACTTCCATTCAGTTTCTTTTATTTTGCCAGACGTTTTGGGCAAGACGCCCTTCTTCAGCGTGCATTGGCAAATTCACAATGGATCTATCTGAATGATGTTTTTCATTTAATCAAGTAGCTAACTATCAGTGTAACAGAGTGAAATGCTTCCACTAGCCTCTGCCATTACTCCCCGTTTTATTTTATTTAAGTATTATCACTCCTATTGTCAGTCTGTTGTTGCATTCTTTACACTCCTCCATTGGGACTTGTTTTTCTGTATTTATTTAATTTTTTTTTATGCCATGGCGCCCTTCATTAAGTCCCCGTAGAGATTTTACCCTGCAGTCTGTTGTGGCGTGTGCCCATGGCAAGTGCTGAAGCTTCCAGATTTTAAAACTTGATTTAGGCCATTACGGCATTTACTTGTTATGCACAAATCAGTTCTAGCTGAACAATACCACGAAAAGGTACTGAAAAGATGTAAACTAATGTAACATTTCTTTTAATACATTGTTTTTACCATATAAAAGAGGTACAAAATGCTCTGTCTCTCAAAACAACAAAAAATTAGAAAACACATTAAACTTTAATTTATTTCAGCATTTAGATAATATTCACAATGCAGAGCTATTTTAAATTACTAAAATAAACCTAAATCCGTACTGGCTATCGGACCCACATACAGTAGAGCACATTATTTCTCAATTGTAGCATACTTACTGTAGCTGTCAGATCAAGATTGTCACAATATCAGAAAATTGCAGAGGCAGGAAACAGATTGTGACAAACACAATGAAGCTTATTGTAAATCTTATCCTAGCAATTATTTGTGACAGGATAAGGCATGAATAGTCTTATTGTATTTGAATGGGACTGAGTTTATGTGAACATGACCTGCTCTGCTGCCAGGAACACAGTTTATATAATAAGAATGGGAGGTGGAATGTATTACAAAGTACATTTTAGCTGGTCAGTGACGCTGACACACCAAATGGCCTACAGTGCCATCTGACACAGGTTACGATAACCTCAACAAGTCCTGAGACCATAACAACAAAGTAGGTCCATCCCTGTTAGCATTTTCTGATCTGCTGCTCCCACATTGTGCTGCTCATTTTTATATTCTGTAATTGCTGTCAGTTATTTGGTGCAAATTAACAAATGTTAGCATGCTTCCACACCAAAGCGAACATGGTAAATATTATAAATGCTAAACATCAGCATGTTTGCATTGCTATTGTGAGCATGCTAGCTCGAGTGCTGCTGTGCTGTGTGCAGCCTCACAAACCTGTAGACTCAGTCTTACTGAAATATAAAATATGGCAGAATGGAAAAGTTCACATTTTCACATCTGTTTTAGGGTCCGCTGGTGGCTGAGTGGCGCAAAGCAGACGCTAAATTTACAATTGCCTTAGGGCAGCTCTGGATAGAAAGCACTTCCTTTTAAAGTTAAACAGCAGTGTAATCTGATGTGGCAGCTGCTTAAAGTCCAGATGAGCCTGACTGCCTCAGGTCCTCCAGCAGTTTTACTGGCTGTATATCAAAGACAAATGATCTGGCCTTTGCCATTAGGGCGTGTCAAATTTAAAACAACTTCCATTAGGAACTATGTCAGGCTAGATCTGTTATATTTTACTGTTAAATTTCAGTTTTATAGACATAGGTTGTTTGTTTTTTTACCTTTTATAATTATTTCCATGTCCCTTTTAGTACTTTACTACATTTTCTATTGTTTCTGAAGCAGAGAGATAGAGAGATCGAGATCTAGATAGATAGATACTATTGGTGAGCCGATATTTCAACAGTGAGATGCAAAACAGTTGAACTATTCCGTGATGATGACATACCACTTATTATTCCTCCTGTTTAAATATTATTGTGCTACTGTGTGTCATTTCAGGAACCCCCTGACGAGGATACCAATACCACCGCGCCATAATGCAGAATTGATAATGCAGATCCACTGATACAAAACACAAAAATCAATTAGGGACATGATTTCATATTGTGTGCATGAGCATTGAGTGGGGGTGGCCACACTATTCCTGAAACCCATCAAAACCTGTGTTGAGTGCTTGAAATCGTGGGTGGGCTGTGTTGCCTTTTTTCCATAATGCAACAGTGTGAGAGCAAATTCTATTTTCTGTGAGTTGACAGTCACTTTAAGTGGGCTCACAGGTCACGTTAGTCATTGTTATGATGAGTCATTCATGCTGCAGTGCTGGAACTAACGGGACAAGAACACTGCGTCAGAAGCAGAGTTTATTTTCTACAAGTACTACAGTAGATATTCTATTTTTGATATAATCCTAACTTCCAGGGGCCCTACAATATAAAGTATCCAGTTCACACAATTTAATTTTCATGACAAACATGACAAACCTCGACAAAAGAAAATCCAAACTCCACCAACTAGCTTTTTCTGGAGCTTTCACTTGTATCACATGGTCTTCAGGAGATCAGTTCAGAGTCTAAGCAGTTGTTGTGGAGATGGATCGACTGACATATAAGCTCAGTAGCTGTTAAGTTTTTTATTCATAGCACTTTCAGGACTTACCTTGGAGGGTGAAATCTTTGTATATCAACAGATCTCAGGGACAACTTAAGAAACTCCATCCAGTTACAGTGTGATACATTTGAAAGCTCCAGGAAAAACTAATAGGTAGAAATTTTGTCTGGTTTGTTTTGTCACACTACCATTTCCAGCACCAAGAATGAACTTGAATTTTTGAATCTATCTTGTAATTTCTAAACACATAAATGAAATGAAAGTCACTCATTATGTTGGATGTTTTACTTTAAATCAACACATTAAACTAATGTCTGCATTTATTGCTCCGTAGTAGTCGTAGACCTGGAATTGTAAGCCCCAAACTCGTGTTAAAAAAATGTGTTATATAATCACGTGTATTCCTGATGTTTAAGTGGTCTTCCCTGGAAGGGAAGACCACTTAGGATGAAAGCTGGTTTGGCAGTAAGTAGTAACATAGTGCTTTATAAAGTAAACCAACTTCATAAAGGACTTCAGATCAAAGCAAGGATATTATGTTATGTTTAGGTGTCTGCTTATCAAATATTTTGTCCATTTGCTTGAATAAAAATATGTACTTGTCTAAATTGGACTTTAGTAAAACAGGATTTCTTAATAATTGTTTAATTAGCCATGGGTGATTATTTATATCTAAGTATTAAACTGACTGACATACCAAAGGGGTTTGGTAGTGGTTAGATAAGGTTTTTCATGCACCATGCAGCATACTAAAAGCTGTAAAGAGAAGCATCTGGAGGCAGGTGAAGGCCACTTCTTTGCATATTATTCCTCACCACCGCCACCATCTGAGGTTTTTAGACTACTAGACGCAAAGTGAGTCAAGCCAAAACTACTTCTTGTCTGAGGTTTTAAAGCAATGATAAACTTTTAATTGTTTTTTTCAGTCTGTCCACTGATGTAAAGCATGCAGCACTCCCACACTGCAGTCAACATGGAGTCAATATCATTTCCTTAATTGCATTAAATTACGAGCAACGGGCTAAAGAGGGAGCTGAGATTTTGTAAACAATCCATCCTCTGTTTACAGAAATTTCTTATCTGGGGATGTGCAGGAAATTAAACATTTGATTTGTTTTGTTTGGGATTTAAAAATGAAAAAGGATACTGACTCACCAAACCGGGAGGTATAATCATAAACATGACATTCAAACAATTAAACCATGACATCAGTTCTGCTGGAAAAAGTTTGATTAATGTTTACATTGTATTTGAGAATGTCCATGTTTTATCATTTCACCCTATAAGTAGTTATATTTGGCTTAAACACATGTAGTAACATTTGAGATTTACATCTAAATCCCAGCCCCTAACTCTATATTAAGTAGTCAAGACTAGCTAAACCTAGACTACCTGTAAGAGTAAAAATCTGCATATTAATTAGTATTGATATAATTATTATTATTATTATAATATATCAGTCACATGGGAATATTTGTGGTATTAGTACTTGTATTTAAGTAAAGGAGTGGAGTGCTTCTTCCACTGCTCTCACTGCAGTGGAAGATGGAGTTTTATCTGGATGCATGCTTCTATCCCCTCTCTCATCGGCATGACTCATATGAATAATTGAGCTTCACGACAAGCTGGTTGGGACACATTGATCTTGCTATTACTGATCAGCTCATAATTTAACAAAAAGCCATCTCCTCCAGTTATGTTTGCCATGTGGCTCTGCTCTGCTGTTTGCATAATGTCCCTGCAGCACAGACAGCAGTTTAGTGCAGAGTCATAAAGAACTGTATTATTGTTTTGTTCCAAATGTATCTGGTCAATAGACTATTCAAACCATGGTTTTTAAAACAATTAAACCATGACATCATTTCCCAGAGTAAACCCATTTTTTCCTACATTTTCTATTAATGTTTCCAGTGTTTTGTGGACTTTAAGTTATCTTTGGCTTACATGTGTGCAGTTAAATTTGGGAGTTACATGTGTTGCTAACGTGTTGATGATCTAATCATCACATCAAAAAATTTGATTTTGATTGGCATATGCTGATTGCATCCTTATGACTAGGACAGGAGAGATGACAAGAGAACAGGAGGAGAGAGCAGATGAAATGAACAGTGCCACTGACATATGAGACACCAAAAGAACTACTGGGAAGGTGAGGAGAAGGGGAAAGTAACCGATAAGACAGCGTCAACACGGTTTGTCACAGTTCAGAAGGAGCCCTTGTCACACAAAGGTTGGTTAATTTTCAAAATTGAAAAAAGCCACCATACAATCTAACATATGACTGCTCCAACAATGTCAAGGCTCTTATTGTTTAAGGTTTTAATAATGCTGAAAATAAAAAATAAAAAATTATAATTCATAATAATTAATGTTGTGAAAGCCAGGCACTCACAGAAACTTTTGGTAGAACATTGTCTATTGTCTTACATTCTTTTTTATTCTGAAATAACTTGAAAATTGTGCGATTATCAATTGAAAATCAGAAAATTTCCCTAATCTCTATACTATATACCTGTGTAGCTGCTGGCTCACTGCAGTATGGATGTATCAGGATGCATGCTTCTATCCCCTCTCTTGTCGGCATGACTCATATGAATAATTGAGGTTCACGACAAGCTAGTTGGGACACATTGATCTTGCTATTACTATCAGCTAATAATTTAATGAAGAGCCTTCTCTTCCAGTTATGTTTGCCATATGGCTCCGCAGTATGTGTTTGCACAAAGTCCCTGCAGCACAGACAGCAGTTTAGTGCAAATTTGAAAATGTCAACTGTATTAGTCCAAATGTTTATGTCAATAGAGTTATGCAGACTAGAGGTGACAGCATATTCCGATACTTTGGTAATACTGTTGACATAAAAAGTCAGATAGTCATACAGGGGTGCCCAGTTAGTTCAGTTGGTAGAGCTGGCATCCCATATACCGAGGCGGAGTCCTTGCTAGGTGATGAAGCATCCCTGCTCCATCACCTGTGTACATGTCCTGCACACTTTATTAGGTTAAATATACTTAAATACTCTTCTTCAATCAAATTAAAATATTGTAGAATTTAACAAACCACGTCTTCTTTGCTTCCCAGAACATTGCCTGTAGAAACCCCAATTATAAAAGACATTTGAAATCTTTTTTGTATGGGAACAGAAAGCAGTAAGTTGTATATTTTGCTTTCCCTAATGTATTTTTTCCCTTAGCACATGACTATTGACTTTTGGGTGGAGAACCTTAACTATCTTTTCACGACAACAAGCAAAGACAGTATATACGCTCTTCAAGGCAGTGGTTTCTCACAATTGCAGGAAGACTCTTTAGCTTGCGGCCCTCTCGGTAGTGAGCAACCTGGACAGACATTTCCTTGTAAGATAGTGGAGCTACACTTTGTCTTGTTAGCAGACGTCCTGAGTAGTCGGCTCCACAAACAAGCCACCCACTTCTCTCCATTTTCTCTAATTAACAGAGAATTTGTGTAAACATTTCAGTATGGCTTGTTGAATGACATATTTTACTTGAGGAAAACACGTTCAAGAGAAGCAAGAGAAAACCACTAATTGCAACACTTGCTTGGGTGTTTGGTCGGACGAGCCCTTAATTGTTAAGCCCCACCCTTAAGTGGCCCTACAGGGCATACAACACTCCACCACTGACCTTAACATTGGCTCAACCCTAACAACGACAGAAAGACACCTTTCAAAAAAACCAAATCCATTGGATTTATCAACAAAAAGAAATACAAAAAAAGACAAAATAGATAGAAAAAAAGCAAAAAATCAAGATTAAAACATAGATATTAAAAACACAAGTAACACAAAATCCCAGAGTGAGAGGCAGTAACACCAGACTGACTAAAGACTTCTGATGCTGGCACAGTGCTTTTAAGTACCTAATTACAGGTCAGGTACACCTCATTTAGTAATCAGCACACCTGGACAGAGAGGGAGCAGGAACAGGGACAAACATATCAGGAAACACAGCTGTAACAGTACAAAAAAACGTAATTATTAAACAATAAATATGGGACCCATTGCTATGTCTTCATCCAACTCAATTGTAAAGCTCTTTAAAGCAGAGTGACCATAACCACAATACTAATCAATACTACAGGAACAAGGAGCATTTAGGCTGCATGTTTCCCTGTTCCCTATTTGTCTTTTATTCTGTTATTTTACTTAAATAGTTTTTTATTCTATTATTTCACTTGTTGACTACAATTTAGGGAAATGTCTGCATGGAAATAACAAAACGATAGGTCAGTGTTCCCAATTCTTTTGTTTCTTTCCAATCTTTTTTTTTATGTGCAGACATAATGTCGACAAAAACATGAGCAGCGTGTGGGTAAAGGTTGTCAATCATGCTTTCATACAGCCGAACAAAGAAAACAAACAAAAAAAGCATTGTGTGGGTACTTCAGCGTTATTGTAAGCAAACAGTCATGGATTGAAGGTTAAACAACACTAAGAGTCTGCAGCCATGCTAGCGGCTCTGTGAGAATGTACTTACACACAGTAATGGTTTGAGCTAAATGCTAACACCAGCATACTCAACGTGACACTGTGAGAATGTTCAGCATGTTTACAGTAGTCTAGCATGCTAACATTTGCTCATTAACAGTAACTACAAAGTAAATTAAAGTAAGAAAAAATTAAATTTAGACTAGATGACGGCACTAAATGAAAGGTCATGAGATCACCAAAGTTGATGAAATTCATCCTTAGTACAACATTTAGGTCAAATTTCACAGTATTCTAGTCACAAAAAAAAAGTCATTAGGATCCGTCCTCTGGGAACAATGACTGTACACAATATCATTGCAATCCACCTGATGAAGACATTTCACTCTGGACCGAAGCGGTGGACCAATTTTGGCTTACTTATTTTTGTGAATAAATTTTTTGACACAGATAAATAGGAAAAATGAACAGCACTAATTTAAAAATGATTAGGCATCAATAAAGCAGATTTGGAGTTGATCTTGCTCATTGTAGAACTGGAATTATTGCTGACGTTGCTGGTGTCAGCTGAAGTGATGAGCTCTTCCGGGTTCCAGGCGACAGATTTAGCAAGGAGTTAAATCTTTAAACCTCTGGTGTCAAATCCAAGGGCACAGGAAGCCTGACCATTGCAGCACCCAGTGAGTGTATGTTTGTTGCCATAGACACAAATGCACAACATGGATTGCAAAACTGCATGTGACATTCTTTAAGTCTAAATATGGCTGAATTACTTCTCACTAGGAATGTTTATTTGCATTGGACAAATATGCAACATACACACTATTCACAACATGCATGTACAAGGCTACATTCACACAAAAGAAAGAAACATGCTGGGATTCACGCCTGCACTTATGCACATACAAAGACACACACGGCTCTTATTACACACACGCAAAAAGCTCTGTCACAGCTTATGCCTCTATTCTCACTTTCTGCAATGTCCGTGCCACCGTTGCGATACACCTGTCATCACACTCCCCGACGTCAGCTGCCAAACAGCTTTCTGGCTGATGTGCATTAGCTACTTCCTGGAAGCTCGTCAAGCTGGATATAGACCCACAGAAATAGCACAGTTTCACAGATTGACCAATAAAGCTGCCAGCTGCTGACAGAAACTTAGAGAAAAAGTATTCATGAGCATGGCGAATATGTTGAGATGAGGCCATTTGTCTATAGGTATATTAATGTAATCCTCCCCTGTTTTTAACACAAATAAAAATTGAAGTCACAAATTAAAGCTGAGTGCTAACATCTCTCCAACTGTGCAATATGGTGCTCTGCATGCATGAGTGCAAAATTAATCAGAAAAAACATCTGCTGTTGATTGCTCAGTCAGTAGAGTGAAAAGGTACATAAGCATGCAACGCAATGATTTGCACTCCTGGTGGATTGAATTGGGATCAGATGTGAACTACCAGAATTTTCCAACTCCTACTCCAGACCTCCCATTCTACTCTTTTCCACCTTTTTTGTGTTTGGGTAAACAACATTGACAGTAAGAAAGTATTTCTGTGAATTAAAGAAATGAGTTTCTCAAGAGCCCATGTGTTTCTGGTTTTACTGACAATGTGTTCTGTACTGTGTAATAGTCATTTTACAGCTCATCGCAAACAGGTGGAGATGAACAAGACCCAGCAAATGCAACTGTATCCTACTCACGTCACATCTTTCAAAATCCTAAAAAATAAGATCTCTGCTTCCTGTTGATTATCTACTCCAGCTGCCAGTTAACCAATCCTCCTCTGACAAAAGTCACTGGACCTGTAGAAGCAGGACTTTTTACATCTTAATACCTCTGAAACTGTACCCCAATTTAATTCTTAAATAAATCCAACCCCCCCTCTTGTTTTAAATGTTCTTATTTGATTTATTTAGTTTAAAAAAAAAAAAAAGAAAAATCATCACTGACTCAACTAAACTACACTGAACAGAAAACTTTGCACTGCCTCCATGTATCACATTCAGTTAACCAAAGCCCCCTGGGTGTTTCCCAAGGAATGGGAAGGCTTGGTGAACCCTTCACCACACACACAGTCACAGGGAGAGAAGCACCAGCAAGACTCTCAGATATCTGCACCTGTCTGTGCTGTGATCCTAAGGAGGCCCCTGCTGGGAAGTTATGAAGAGAAGTTTGTGAGGGTTCAGAGAGAGATACAGAGATACAGCAGAGAAAGAGCGCTGAGAAGAGGTCAGACAGTGTCAAGCTCAATTTCCTGGTACATTATGTTGCTCAAGTAATAACTCAAATTACTGTAATATGTCTGTTCTTTAAACTAGTCTGACTGTGGCTACACCAGCCACTGTGGATTAAACCTGTTTATTTAATACAGTAGGATAAACATTTCATATTTCCTAACAGGAATATGAACACATTCTTCAACAGACGACAAAACAGGTTGTTTGCCAATGATTCCCAAAATGACATATATGACTGTTGGAGAGTACCACAGGCCTTCAAGAGGTTTGGTCATCACATTTAGTGAGTTACAACTTGCATTTACACCACTGGACAGCTCAAGGTGGCGATATTATAAATAACTAGTGCTGAGTTGTATAGACAAATGGTTGGTCATTTGTGCCTTTTCAAAATCAGCATAAGGCACAGTCTCGAGTGGTGTCATGTTTTTGCTTTTCAAACATGTATTGACTGGCGTCATATAGGTTCTAGAAAACAATAAGAACTAGGGGATCTCATTAAGGAGCTGGAGGAAGCTGCTGGGGAAAAGGATGTCTGGGTTGCTTGTCTGTTGTCACCATGACCCTGAAAATCTGAATAAATGGATGGATGGATAATTGAATTCAAGATCAGTTGACAAGCCTGCTGACACGTTCTTACCCATTAAATTACTATTTTATAATAATGAAAATGTTCATGAATCTCATGGAAGTTCTTAATTTGTGCATACACACAAGCCAAGATAAAATCTGAGTGCACAGATGTTTCACAAATGAGTGCCAAGTTATCTAAATATAAAATGAATACTTGGCACTGATAAGTACCCCCTAAATACTTGTAGGACAAGATGATCTTGATAAAAAAAAATCCATGAAGTCAAAGTTAGTCTTGGTTCCCTGACTCAGACCTGCCCTAAGCTGAGGCTACATTCTTTTAAATCCCGCTTGTCTGACCTGTTGATAGTAATTTCTGAGATTCCGTGAAGTTGGCTGTTCTCCTACATACACACAACAGCAGCTATCAGTACATGTCAGGGTAAATGTTTTCACTAAGTTAAAGGCCTCCCTTCGTCCCCATTTCCTCTGCTGTCATGGAGGGGTGCTAGATGGGTGTGATTAGATACCGACAAGCACACACATTGGCGCCTTCTCATCCTGTGGAGCTTTTTCAGTGTGGAGCAGTAAAGGGTTGAGCCTACATTGTCGTGTTGAGATGAATCAAACCCGTCTTGCCATTGTACTCCTATGTACGGGGAACATTTCTGTCCTCAATGGAAAGCTCACATGCTAGTACTGTTATGAATCCTGGTGAGGAATGCAACACCTCTCATGGCCGCAGTGCATTTTGGTCTAATGAGGTACTTGCAGGTGCACAATTGTTTTCTCTGTCTGGAATGCAATTCCAACTCATTTCTCTCATCTCTATATTTTGAGAGCCTTTGATCAGTCTTTGTTTGCTCTTGGGTAGACAGGTTAGGTAGGTAGGTAGGAAGACAATCAACAGAACAGTTCAAGAACATGTTGGGTCCACAATAAAAACACTCCACATTGCATTATAAATAAATAATTTCTGTATGGTATCTATTTCATTTTTATAGGATTTTTGTTTCTTATATCTTAAAGACTAAAGGAAGGGTACAGATATGTTGAGACAGAACACAAAATTCTGTAGAGGTTTGTTTTCTTGTTCCTACTGTGTTTGCGCTATGCAGAAGAATATATGAGCAGAGTGTGACATGAGAAGGATGTTTTCA
>NW_023340095.1:4872804-4903990 GCF_004916995.1 Morone saxatilis | reverse complement strand
AAAGTGGAAAGTGTCCGTGCTCACTGAAAATTCAACCCGGGTTGGAAAATTTGACTTTGAATTGTGACATCACAAATAGTTTCAAATCAAGCCTGGTCCAATTTGCAACTCATACAATGTGATGTAGAAACTTGAAGCTGCCAGTGCACATACACTGACAATGGACTTCACAGTGAAGTAGGAGACATGTTGTTTCCAGCAAGAAAATAAAAAAAATGAACAGAATTTGCATATTTATAGATCCTAGAATTTTTAATAAGATAGAAGGAGATGCCTTTTTAAGGATTTCAATATGGAAGTTTACATTATTGTTCCAATTTGTATGTGTCTTAATACATAGCTGAAGGGGGTGTTTAACTTTAAAATGTGCGCTTATTGTAGGGATTTATGAATCTACCCCACAAACACATAGATATGAGATGGAAAAGGAGAGCACCTGGAGGGAAAGGAAGGGTTCTAGTTCCAGTGAATTCTGAGATCATAGTTTGATTTGTCACAATCTCAGGCAAATTAGCTGCACATCGTTGGTGCATGCTGATAGCACGCAATAGCTAACATATGTGACTTTATGAGTCAAATTTTAAAATGTGCTTTACGTTTTGACTAACTCAAATTCCACTCTAGTATCTTTATAGAGTATAAGGGACAGTGCTTGGATAAAAGGGTGCAATTTCTTATTTTTAAAGGTGCTCAACAGAATTGTAGAACAAATGTTCAATTCTAAAGTAGCATTTGTTGGAATATTTTAAGGGATCATTTGCAGCACTGTAATCCTCATCTGGGTTTATATATCTGTGTGGGGGAAAAACATCTCACTCCAGACAAAAAGTGTAAATGAGAGAACAATAGCCCTATACTGAAATAGCCCCCGTGTTGCACTTTGTGCAGCATACAATGTATCACTGCTTTTGAGGCTAAGTGCAGGCGACAGCGCCCTAAAGCAGCCTCTCCTAGCTATTCACCAGCCAGTGGTGTGTGCAGCCTTACTTATTCAGGTCACGTAAGAGGGAGACAAGCCACCAGCAGTAGAGAAAAAGACACAAAATGTCTGTTCACATAGAACTGCAGGAAATGTGTGCCTCAAACATTTTCATTACTGAGTGAAAATCTTACATCTTTACAACTTTTGCTAAGGTGACTGACCTAGATCTAAGCTTACACATGCTGAAAAGCTAGATAAGGGTCATAAGAAATTCCGCATGTTAGCTCAGGCTGGTTGGAGGCAGTGGAGCGGTAGTAAATGACTGGTACAGGGAGTTGTAATTGGACAAAATGGGATAGAGGGGGCTGGTGTTAGAAACGTGTATTTGGCCTTATGTTAGAGAGAATGAACTTTTAAACTCATCTGAGAGCTGCTTGTGAGGTGACACTTGGTGAGGTGATTCTCGAGGCGAGACGACTCAATATTACATTGGAACTCTGTTTGTGAATGTGCACACATGCCAAGGTGTAGTTTCTGGAGCTTGGGGGTGGAGTGTGTTGGTGATATGTGCAGTGACAAAATATGCTATACTAATGAATAATCTAGTAGTCCTGCATCAATATATCTGACAATTTCATAAATTATATTACATCACTAAATATTCCATGATGACCAATCAATACCAATAATTTATCATTTCAGAAAAGCATTTGATTTATTACAGTACCAGTATTATTGATGTATTTTTAGTGTTAAGTCATACACTGTCTTGCTTTTAAATGTATGATATTATTTCCAAATTCCAAATTAATGTGGAGTGCAAGGACTTTCAACGAGGTGTGGCGCTTAAAGCTGCTTACAAGAGTGAGAATGTTATTCTGGGTCAGGGTTAAGATTGGCTGATGTAGACAAAACTGTGAAGGACATCACATATTTCATAAGAGATATGTTGCAATATTTAGCAAAGTATTCAGAAATCACATGACGTACAGTTCATCCCAACAGTCAAACTTTCTTTGTTGTTTTGGTTACTAGAAAACAAAAATCAAGTCATGTATAATTAATCTGATGCTAGTTTAACTTCCATTTATTCAGACATTTGAGCAGTAAATCATGAGCCAGAACATTGCCACGTAAGAACTTTGTAATGATACAAACATACAATGACACAATAAACGATAATACTCTGTTATCACCCACCTATTGCTTTGGCCAATAATGTGTTGGAATTTTTGGAAATTCCTCAAAAGGTGGAAAGTCCTCAAAAGGTCAAGATGAGAGAGACTAAAATAGTAAAATCCTGCAATGTGTACTGTGTTGACTTAAACCTTGATTATGTCTTATATAAGTATATATTAAGTATATCCGACCACCTGTGTAGTGACCTGTAGGGTCATTGTACAGTATTAAGTGAAAATATTTATGTATAAATATGCAACTTATAAATAAAAGGTTAAATATGCACTGAAGAAAAAAGGAGAAAAAATGACAATATTCTGCTGAGGTGCAGGCTTGCAGGTAGAAAGTATGGTACAGCTGCATAACTCCAAAAGCTAAAATGTATTTAAACTCATCAAATGTATGCAAATTGTCTTTTCCAGATGTATCAGGTGTCTAACCATACAATATATCTATCTATACACTTAAATGACCTGTTGAACTTTTCTCCTCACAGTAAAGTAATCTCGTTATTACATAATTTTTTTAATAGACTTTTCTCAAACTACTCACTATAAAAAGGATTGGAGATTTGAATGACATACAAAGAAAGTTAGCTTGTTCCTTTTCACAGTCACTGTGGGGAATCTCTGCCAGTGCAGCAGATGTTTCTCGTTACAACGCCCGACCTCAGAGCCACAGAGGTGTTAAACCAGCAACAAAAATCAGTTACATTGTGTTCTTAACGACTTGACTGTGACACTAATATTGTTCACACTCAGTGAGACAAACATATATGACATTCTACAAATGGATTTGCTTGTGTTGTTGAAGATTGAGAAGGGACCTTTAATAACCTTACCAGAAAAAGTACCTGCACTGGTAACGACATTTTGACAAGGACTGAAACAAATTTGGTTTGTGCTCTTCATTTACTGCGACATTTACAGTAGTTTACTAATGCAGTTAAGATTTTCCTGAAAACACATTGTAAACATGAAACTCTAACCAGATGAAGAAAAGCATTCACACACTCAAATCTAAACAATAATTTTATTTATTCTGCAAACTTTCCGTCAGAGACCAATTTTTGACGCACAAGCCCAACTGATTGACACAAGTGTTCTGCATTGAGGCTAATAAAGCAATGTTCTTTTAACCTGCTGATTTCACTTGCTACACAATTCTGAAGTTCTCTGAATGAAATCCTGCAAAATAAATAATATATTTGCACATATTTGAGTGTGCGGATGCTTTTCATCATTGAGTTTGATAGTCTATAGCTCCAGCACCGCAGTTAAGTCTGCTACCAGATGAGCAATGTTTTTTTTCTCTACACATGAAACTTGAGCAATTCAGTATACTTGGCCTGGACCAACCTTCACAAAAAGTCCAAAGGAAAATTATAATAAAATGTGTGACAGTGTGTGTGTGCAGCAATATATATAGTAGTTTCACAATTAAGACAAAACATTTAAAATAAAAGTACCACAGTTGACGGCTGGTGCTGTTCTGTACTGTATTAGTATGCAGATACACACAGGAAAACAATATTGTCTAATTCAGTGAAATAATAAAAAAAGAGACACTGTACGTAAATATATATATATATATATATATATATACTGTATATATATATGTTTTTCACATCAAGAGAATAATACACAACCAGTTACATTCAAACAGCAGTGTGGAGTCAATGTGTCAAGACTACCAAAGTTAAATACAGTACAGTATTAACAAAAACTACAGACATTGTCCATAACGCTTTTGTCATACTTTACAACATGTCACTTGGGACTTCACAAACTTTTTGGAGAGTCATATGGAAAAAAAATCACGCATAAATACACAACTTAAAAGGTACATAGGAGTTACTACATTTGCCAAAAGGCCTTTCCACAATTGTGATAAAATGACTGCGGCTTAAATGATTATGATGCATCACTACACAGTAAAGGACTTGATTTATGAAGACTTTATAATGCTGTCATTGTACATGAATCACTTGCAGCCATAAAAGTAGGCTCTATGGTTAGTGATTAAATGGAGAAACTGTCCCGCAGATCTAACATAAAAAGTACAAACTGTATGTGTGATACAGCAGCCTGATTTCACATAATACCTGTTGCTAGAACACGGTGAATATATGAAATTTACCTCAAACAATAGCAGTCAAGCATACTTTTTCAAAAGTGAAAATAATATACAAGTTTCTTTAAAATGTGTCACTTTTCCTGTTGTGTGTAGAATCAAGCACTTTAAGTCATCACAGTTGTATTAGAGACTGATGAGAAAATGTAGACATTCAAAAATTATCATAAAAAAAATTAAGCAAGCAATATGAAGGCTGACTAATCCAAGACATTTTGTTGGAAGATGGTAATTTTGGACTGTGTATCTGAAATGATCAGGTTAAAGAAAATATATAGGAAACATAAAGAAAAAACAATGAACATTGAAAATGTGAAAAAACTGACAATATGGCACGGATCACTTAGACAGAAAGAAGAGGTACTTTTTCTTTCCTCACTTTCAAACATAGGGAAAAAAAAGAAATGTGACAGAATCTACCAAGGAATCTGGATGATGGCAAATAATATGCACAGGCAGACGGATGAAGTAGCTTGTTGCAAGCTAGTTAACCCATTTCCCACCCCTCCCTTTTTAAAACACAGAAGTAGAACAAAAAACGTCGTTATCAACGTCCCACACACTGTCACATAAGACGGTTGCTTCATGGTTGAATAAAGTAAAATGTACTCAGAAATACTGTATAAATCATGCACACACACACACACACACACGCACGTTCAACTTATCCTGTTTTCAGAAATGCTAGATTTACAAAATATTTACATCATCTGATAGTGATTTATGTTCCCAGCATTGTGGATGATGTGTTGAAAATGTTGTCAAATGAAGAAAAAAGGTAAAGAAAGGTTTTGGGTCTGGGTGGATGAATGACTGTGAGTAAGTGCGATGATTTCTGACCAGGTCTAGATACAGACCGCTTTAGCTAAATGCTTTACAAAGAATGTTTTTT
Source organism: Morone saxatilis (assembly GCF_004916995.1). NCBI lineage: Eukaryota > Metazoa > Chordata > Actinopteri > Moronidae > Morone > Morone saxatilis. The sequence goes on along the minus strand of NW_023340095.1, from coordinate 4,898,864 downwards.
GCAGTATTATTATTGTTTTTTTTTGTTGTTGTTGTTTTTGTTCTTCTAATGATACATGATAATATCATCACATGTACTTCTGAATAAGGCTGTGTTCAGACTGACATTAGCACTGTGTGCAAAACAAAACAGCTCCCTCATTCATTTCAATGAGGTCACTGCTTTGTCGCAGCAGGTTACAGCAATCCGTACATTTTTGTTTAAAGGTTTGTTGGTCACTGTAATGGTTCCTCCTTTTCAGCTGTGAAGCATTCCATTTGTAGCCTGAATAAACTGTGCATGATAAGATACACAATGTGCAAAATCCACAATCTTCAGCCAAAGGTAAGCCAAAATAAGCTGGGTATCGCCTTAAGCTATGTCCCTTTTATTACGAAACCCCCCCTTTGTGTTTTCCCAGAAAAAATCCACCAACAATAAACCAACACACAACTAGCTAGCACGGAAATACTCACTTGATTTGGCTAAATATATATTAGATTTGGCTGAACTTATTCACTGTAGATTTTATGACGAAAAATGTTTCTGCACTACAAAGGGACTAATAAAGCAGCTAGTACAAAAATAATTATTACAGTAACTCTTTCAAAGGTGAGTATCAAAATGGACTTGGAATATCTCAACTGATTTTTTAAAAGTCATGGATTTATCACTCAAACTAAGCTTCTAGATCGAATTTAATTTCCTCACTTTTATGCACACTAACACAGTCCTCTGCATTTTTAACACAGTGCTGTTTTCAGTCTGAACACCTGGAAATGCTTATACAGTATATTGGTTCTATGCAAGTCATTTGAGAAGAGTAAGGCTAAAGACAGCAGTGAATGGGAATGTGATGCATATATGTCCATAACCAGGTCTTCAAACTTCACTGTTACATTCAATTGTGTAATGAGTAGACATTGGAGTACATGAGATATCATGATGGCTTCTTGTGATAATATTGTGTTAACAAGTTACATTACAACCTACCATGTGGTTTAAAGGGTGCACATGTCAGTAAGGATCACTTAAACATGCTCAAACATTAGCATGATGAAATCTCTAAAAATGAAGCCTGCAAGCTAATGGTATGATTCTGTAAATTGTCTGCACACATTAACTGCACACATAGAAACAAACACTGAAACAAACATTGAACAACTACATTGGAATTTTATGTGAAGCTGGCAACAAGTCATATTGGTATTTGAACAATTTTGAAAAATCTTTAATAAATACTGTGTGGTATTTATCTCATCTTCATTTAATAAATGACAATATGTTCAGATAAATTAAGTTTAACATGTGAAAGATAATGTTAATATAGTTTTCATATATTATTATGCAGCTGTTGGACGTCCTATCTTCGTTCTAATTCTGTAATGAATATAAAAAATAAATGAGGCAGGCAAGGGTTTCTTAGTTTGGCACTAACCATGTCAATAGAATTTACAGTGTAACCAAAGGCGTTTTGTGCACAACATGACCTCACAAAGGACAGTCAAGCAGTTAATATTCATCCACTTAAAAACATTTTTGTCAGGCTGAAAGATCACAACAAGATTGTGATTGACAGAATCACAGGTCCAGTTCAGTTGCAAAACACAGCACAGGAATAGTTGTATTGAGCTCACCATTCAGTATGGTTAAAGGGCCTGTGTCCGTGTGACAGAGGAGAGACATTTTATTTCAGATGGGTGACAGCTTGGGTATAAAATCCTTTTTTCCTCACTCACTGCTTCTGACACTGTATCTAGGAAGAGGCGAGTTTTCCTGGTTGCCACGGAGTGCCAAACATGCTGCAGTTTTTAAGGAGGAGAAGGGGCGAGCAGGGCTTGGGGGAGAGTGTTGCTGTCAGGCGAAAGGGCTGTCTGACTTTAAGATAGAGGCCTCTGCGTCGTGGAAGCCCTTGCCGTTCATGTGTTCTGTGTGGCTGTCAATGGTGTAGCAACCCTGTACCTCGGTGATGGATGAAGCCGTGTAGGAGGCTGAACGCAGGGCATCTGAGTGGTTTCCTACGCTGCTGCCAAACTGGATTTGATACTGGTTCCAGTGCCTCCTCAGAACTGCCTGGACCTAACCAGAGAGACCACATTCCACATATTAATAGGGCAGCTAATGAATCATTATATGATACAGAACACTGCTTTATGCACTTATAGTAAAAATTCAATGCTTTGGGAAATACACTTATTTGCTCTCTTTGCAAGAGTCAGAAGATCAATATCGGTCCCTTCTCCATACGTAACAACGTATGGAGAAGGGGGAACCTGCTAATGTAGCTTGGCTTCTCATCTTACATACAAATTTACCCTATTTCTCAAAATGTTTTCACATAATGTCATCAATATGTCTCTCATTTGCTGTAAATTCTCTCTGATCAAAATATGGTTGGCAGAAAGTGCTTCAAAGACCTATATAAATACATGTTATGTGCCTACGTTCCTATCCATAGGCATAACAATGTCACAGTTTGAGTGTATAATAAGATAAGGATTATTATAAGAGGTTTTATATAGGCTTTGAATCAAATTATATCCCATAGCAGTAAAGCTCCATTATGTGTTAACCCACTTTCACAGCATTAAGAGTTGAATTGTATGTATGATCACTTCGGGCAAATACATACTATTTTGTATGCAGATCAATCACCTGCATAATTGATAGGAATCAGTGTACTGTCCACAGCTTCTTTCCAACAGAAAATAATCTTTAATCCTTAGCAAAGCCCTGGAGGACTGAGCCTGTCAAGACATTCATTTAGTTTACCATCCTGCTCCGAGGGTTATGCAGAGGAAATTGCCTGGTCTATCCCTGATTACAAAGGGGAAGTGTGGAGTGTGTGCGTGTGTGTGCAGGTCTGAAAAAAAACATAGTGAAAGGGCATAACCCCATCTTACTTCTCCATTGAAAAAGCAAAAGATGGTGGCCACCAGCAGACCCTGAAATCCAAAAGAGGAAACACATGAGAAAGAGAGACGATATAAGGGATTGGTCTTGGTAGGTGATATTTTTAAGGTCGAAGATTCCTTGAAGCAGAAAAACTTTATACATTTGGTGTCCGGATTCAGCCTGTTGCTCAAGATGTTTTTCCTGCACTGCCCATGCTAGGACAGTACAAGATGATCAGATAACAGCTCAATAACATCAAACTGATTACACCCCCCTTTCAGCTCAGATAATTCATGCCTTCCTTCCTGCTGTTCTTCCCTACACTACAACATAAACAAAGTCAGAGGCTGAAGGGAATGGTTGGCTTTCACTGAAAGCTAGGAAAATAATGAAGTTTATATCCCGGCTACTGAAGTCCATTTTTGTAAAATAAGTGTCTCAATCATTGGACGTTAGAGCCAGTAACATGTAATCAAGATTCATAATAAATGATTTATGTATGTCACAAGGACAAAGAGGACTTTACAAATGCACATGAACACAGCGGTGTATGCAACAGACTTTGAATACCATTCTAAAAATACTCTCTGGGCGTTGACATACAGTCATGTACAGCTGTTTATGTATTTTTTAAAACGGAAATGTTATAAAAAGCTGGTAACAATCACAACTAAAACATTAGCCTAGGTGCTGCTAAAAAACCCATCAACTCAAACCTTCTCACTGGTGACCATCGTCTCACCTGGTAATGCATTAGTATGTGCATGATGTAGTCGTATATTTCAGAGGAAACCCGTCCCCCTGGCTTATAGGGAAGAAGGACAAACTGAATTCCCAGAAGGGGCACCAAGATGAGGGTGGCTCTCACTGCTTTCATGTAGAGACTAGACTCCGCTTGATGGGTCACCTTCAGTTTGGTGATGAGCACTCGGACAATATTTAGGAGAAAGAACAAATTGACCTAGGAGGAAAGCAGCAGAGAGGATCAATCAATGAATTTGCATCATATTCGGTCTATTACCTGCTGTCATCTGGTTAAAGACTTTCTCAGGATGAGTTGTAAATTAAAACCTTATAAATATGTGCCAGTTAATCGTACCTTACTACAGAAATAAGCCTTTGAGCTGAGAGTTAAAGGCAAAAGTATGAAGGTATAAAGAACAGGATGGTATTTTACAATGGTTACAGGTTGGAAATCATATCCATGACAGTCCCTATAAACACTATAAATGTTTTAGGCACATACTCTATATCCTAAATGGTTGCTCTGATGATTTCTGTAAATCTGAAACCACATAATTGAATTCCCAAAGTGTCCAGTATGAGAGAGGTTTTAAAAAGACCTTTTTTGGGCCTGAAACCTGAACAAATCATTGTAAAAGGTTGTTGCTGAACATTTAGTCCTGCGAGAGTCTTAGGGGAAAAGTTTTCGCTGAAGAATGCCCAGCTATGCTGATTAGGTGAATTCCTAGAATGCAACATGCGCTGGGGACCAGTGGGTGGATCCTCAGAGGGACAGATGCATTGATTTCGCAAGACAAACGCAATTATGCACGCAATGAAACTGTGTCTTCATTTCAGGCCCCCCACAGTGTCGTCTCGGAAGAAGGCAAAATAAGTTTTTTCCTTTTGCTCGTTGCGCAATAAGAACAGTCAACCGGGGTAAATATGGAACAAATCATTGAAATACATAGAAATTATTGTGGTTTAATTTGCTGTAATTGATTGGTGTCAGGAAAAATAATGTAACTTCTCACCACAAGAGCAGCACAGATGGGACCATGGATGATGTAGAGTAGCGATGTTTTGGAGCTTATCCAACAGCTTCAGCAGAGAAGAGAAGACAACAGAGAACAGTTTACACAATAGTGTCAATGCATCACATGACAGCGGACCAATGATGCAGATCAATGGGATTTCTGAGAAATGAAGTAGCATGAACAGCTTGACTGATAAAAGATGCTATGAGCTAGAACTGAATGCTTTGTTTAGGTCTGCAAGATGCAGATAAACAACAACAACAGCAGATAATCTATACCACATTCACAGAATCAGCTGCAGATTACATTTTAAATCCCTTTGCAGGCAGGAGTTTAATCTTTTTTCATTGTATGTTTATTTATACAAATATAATTATTATCAGTTTTATTATTGTTTTTGTTATTGTCTGGCTGTCATATAATATATCTTACCACTTATATAAATATAATTTATAACTGCATAATTAACTGTAATAGACCATGCCCTTGAATGCTCACTTGTCATTGTAGTAGTAACTTCGAGCAATAGCATGTATGCAAGCCGGAATGAGAGGAAAGCCTGCAAACAAAGCAAAAGAAGCAGTTTAAGCTTAAAGTCTTGGAGTCAGCCTTTAAAGTACAATTCTGGTTCATTACAACTTTTTAAACTAATCACATACTTTCAATTTCTGCAAACATAGCAGCGTTGCTAAACAAAATGTCCAATAGGGCAAGAAGAATGGCAGGCCAAATATCTACCCACTGAATGCACATAAAATGTGCAGGAAAACTGTGCAAACATTTATAGTAAAAATGTGGTCAAACGTGAACCAGTCTGTAAAACGTGAGATATGTTTATGGCGGACAGCGTGGGTAACAATTTGACCATTCATTTCCAAATAGGCCCTGCTGAACTTCTTTTTAACAATATTGCTGCCTTCTGAGACTTCAGCAATTAACTTGGTAAGAACAGTTGTATTTTTTATGATAGGAATGATACATATATAACAGAATAACAAAAATCAAAGTTGCATGAGATCTTTTTTTAAAAAACTAGAATGAAGAGACTCCGATATTGTCTGATGAAAAATGATTTCTTTTTATTACAACAGAACAAGTGACTGACAAGTGACACATTATTCCTGACTTACCCCAGCCTAAAAGATAGTACCACATCAGGTTTTGCTTCTCAGCAAAGACAGCCACCACAATGAGAGTGTGCAGGTAAATTCCCTCACACAGCATCCAGAAGTAATTGCAGCCAAACAGGTACAGGTGAATGAACTGGGACACTTTACAGCTTGTCTGAGGAAGAAAACACACACACACAATGAATGTGGATTTCCCTGTGCAGTATTTTCACAGTTAGGTGAAATAACTGAATTAATCTAGCTATTAAAATCTATTAAAATCGTCTCCAAGAGTGCAGCTTTCGTTTTTTTTTTATGCAGCTTGATAATAAAAAAAAACATATCAATAAATACAGAAACTCACTGGATTCCTCTGCACCAGCTCCTGGTTGTTTGCCACTGCTGTCAACCAAATGATAGTGATCACAGAGTTCAGAACAAAAGAAAAGAAGAGGTTTTTGTGAAGTGTGATCCTTTGGCAACTTAAACTCCTGCAAGAAGAGAAAGGCGACAATACATCAGGGTGCTATTAATCCATGCAAAGAATACAAACTATCTGTCTATAAAGCAGAGTTAAGATGAGGTTGGTTGACTCACTTGAAATGGAAGAATATTCCGAGGGAGATGAAGAGGGAGGTCAGTGACAGCCCATGTCCAATGACAGTTAAATAAAAATGATTCATTGCAGTCTGGAAGGAAAAAACAGACACAAATGTGATTATGTGGCTCTTCTAATGATTGCTAATGTTGCGAGACAATATTAAAACACTCTTAAAGACAGCTAATATATTTTACTCCTACTGTTAATCCCTAATTAATGGAAAGATGAAATTGAACTCATGTAAAAGTGTATTTTAAGTTAATTAAAGGTTGTAACGCAGTGATTGTGGTGACCCCTCAATCTTTCATTCAGTGGGATCACTAAGGAATATTTTATACTGCAAAGGCCAGATTCCATCTCCGGATGATTAATTCTAATGTTTAATTCCCATGACCTTTCTGCTAGCACCCACCGCCTTCAGGCCAAGGTTTCCACCTACACGCCACATATGTTGTAATTAGTAGATTACCATTACATTTTTGGGGTTCCCAGAGGCATCCCCAGAGGATGGACTATTTTGTTCCATTGCCTTGATGACCCCATGTTTTTTTTTTTTTTTTTTTTTCTTGTCTTGGACCACCCTCAGGACAAACTGCACATTTTCAGTCCCACTACAGAAATATTTAATCACATTTCAGTCAACATGAGCAAGACATTTGTGTTATTTAGAAAATTATATGTAAACAATCTCATCACTGCAAATATATAGTAACTGCCCAGGGATCTACTACAAGGTCAGTGCTTCTTTACATTCGATATGCTGTTAATGCCATTTCATAACGTGACCTACCACTCTGCCTTCATTAGTGTGTTCATTGCAGCGGGTGTAGTTGGTCCATGTCCGGTTGCTCTCCGGATGCAAGAACCAATGGCCGCTGTCGGTGCAAATCTTTGTAACCATCTCTGCAAGTAAAAATGATACCTGTGATGTGTTTTTTAAGAATATTTCAATCCAGTTGACTGAATCTTAGACTATATTTTTTGTATTTATATGCAGCAAAGCAGGCAGAAAACCTAGAGGTTAAGTAAGTTAAACATAAAATCAAAACGCAGGGGGCTATTTGAAATTAAGTAAACTTTAAAAAGAGATTCAACAGATGTCCCCCGTAGCCCCATGAAGTTAAAATCATGTTTTAAAACTCCATGAAACAAACAAACACATTAATATTCATGAAACTACTGAGAGCAGTGATTAGAGGGACTGAATCTGATTATAAATGTGCATATCCTGTTGAAGGATGTGCTGTAGTAAAGTTTTGGCTCAGAATCTTCCAGCAATTAAACCTAATTTACTGTTATAAACATATTCATCCATATAAACCACTGCAAAAAAGGAAACACAATTAATACATGCTCATCCAAAGCTAGCATCATAAACAGAGAGAGATGTCATGCTGTGTCAGTTTAAATGGCCCAATTTTATACATGAAGAGTTTATTTGCCATGGGTAATAAACTTTACCCAAAGTAAAAGACAGGATATCTCTGCCTCTGCCTTTGATTGTGACCATTATTTCATTGATCTGTCTCTGTAAAGCCCCTGCACTTCACAGAAGTACAATACTAAATTAAATTAATGAAATTGTTGGAACCAAACATGCTTGGCACAAACGCACCTTTAGAACTACTGTAAGCCACAAATCTCACCTGAAGGATCGAAATCCTGGAAGTAGTCCGGGCAGTGCTGCTCTGAGACAACACCTGATTTGGTGTCGTCCCAACAGAGCCAGCCATCCCAAGTGCGATTACACATGGGCTCTAAAACCAGAGAAAAGTTGTTAGGAGCTATGATCTGTCAGTGATCTGTCAAATATGTAATAATAATCATAATAATAATAAATGTAGCCCAACAGATATAACAGTTGGATGATATTATCCACCAGTATTGACTTATCACAGAAATATTGCTATTGTATCGGTATCTACATATATTTTTCTGATACGAGCTGATATGAAAACTTTTTTTTAATATATAATCCAGAAAAAATACTTAGGATAATATATTGGCGTCACTGCAAAGTTTATCCAGCAGAGTGCACTGCGATTAAAAATACTATAGCAAGCCACACAGTAAGAGAGAAGAAGCAGCTCTCTGCAATGCCAACTGGTTGACAATGTATATCCTAAATTATTTAACATGTTTAAATATTTAACTTAAATATTCTTTAATAAAAGTTATTTGTTTAACAGAGTAGCATTTTGAGTACCTTTGCATAGTCATATCAGTGCACAGTCCACATAACATTCACAATTTATTTATAATATTTTTCTTCCTATATTCCTGAAATTCACTATATCGGCCATCATATCAGTAAACGGTGAATCTTTCCCCCCTAAAATTGGTATCTATATCCGTGTTTCAAAAATCCCATATCGGTCATATCGGTCGCGCTCTAGTAAGTATATATACAAATATTTTTTTTTAAATGTATTCATTATTTAGCACCGATGCTGTCCTATTTACCCTGAATATATTACGTGTATCTCAGCAGTGTACTCTAGTTACTTCTTGCTGCGATTCAGCCTAGTCTGCTGTAAAGTTCAGAAACATGAAACATAACAAGCTACCTTCTCTGCTCTGTGTATTGTCCTTCATTATCTTTTGATAGCACTCAAACTGTGCTGTAACTATCTTGTTCCTGGTGACTCCCATGTCATGGTAGACGTTTGGATGGGTTTCGTTGACCTCCGGGCTTGCCTTCACAAAAATCTGCAAGGATAGAGAGAAAAGGTGAATAAAACGTTTCAGTTCTTGTTTTGATCAAGAGAGATTTGTACAAATAGGTCCTGGTCAGTGTCTCACAGAATATATGTTAGGCATGAACACTACACAACAGTCAAATTCAGCAGAGCAAATATTATTTTGAATGGTTAAGGTTTAAATCCTAAAGAGTTCCTAATCACTCTTGCCAATTAGTAAGCTTTGATGGGAGATTCATAAGAGAACATGTCTAAAGGTTTCCCCCATTTTGTGTTATTCCAAATCTAGCTTAAATGCATGTTTTTTGGAGCAAACATTGAGTTTCATTTCAGGAAAAGCATCTGTGTGCAAGCTTGTGCCTGGAGTGTATTTTGGCAGTGTATTCTGACTCTATGGGGATGTATTAAAGCAAGACAGTCATTATAGCCTACTTAGAACGCCAGGAAAGGGAGTCTAACATACACAAGCTTCCATTAAATCCATTTGCGCTTCATGGAAAATATGACATCTATGCAGAAATATTGCCAACCAGATATGTCCAGTCTATTTATTACACAGCAGATACCAACCTGAAGCAGCTTTTTAATCCTTCAAAAATTCTCCAACATAAACTGTCACAGCTTTTAAATAAAGTATATTTTATCATGTGTTTGTGTGTTTTCAGTATTTGCGCGTTTGCTTGATTACATGCAGGCGGTCCTACCTTTGTTAGATTACACAGCAGTATGAGTGCCACCATCCCACTCCGCCCGATGCTATCCATCTTCCTTTTGGTCATGTCAAAGCTGGTTGATAATTTACCAGCGGCAGATCTGGAATGGAGAATGAACAATTGAGCCCTGTCATCAAAGCAAAATAAAGTATGCTCATAAAGGCCACTTCACAGCACTCCTTATCTCCCCCACTAATGATAAACGTTTCGCCCAGTGGCTTTAATCTACTGAAATGTTGCTACTGTATTTGCCATCACAGTCAATTAAGCTGATAACAGACCGTAAGATTATTGAAAGCTAAACTCCAGCCCATATATAACAACTTATTTACAACACAGACCTTTTACCAGTCTAAATGACAAGTGTGCAAGATCCAAAACCTTTTAAAAGAATCAGAAAATCTCTTGTTGGTGACTTGTATTACTAGATTAATAAATCGTACCATGTTGTAACACTATTAGAGTAAATGAAATTGAACTTCATTGTGCATGATTTTCTGGTTCCATCTTAGTCTTGAAAGTCAGAAAGAAGAAAACACAGAATTACTAACTGCACATTAAATGTCAGTTAGACTACTAGAGTCACATCTCCAAGAACCCCTGAAATGGTATGTGACTGTACCACGACAGAAATACAAGCTACCATTTAGCTCATTCAAGTTGAAAGTTGAAATTGCGAAATTTGGATGAAATGGCAGATAGAGATATGGGTAAATCAGTCCTTGTTGCTTAGTGATTGGCTGTGAAAAGTGAGCGACCTGTTTAAGAGTTAGTTTTTGGGCAGATTTTTTTTCTTGTGCAAAAAATCTGTGACGTTAATTTTCAGAAATCTAGTTGTAAAAGTAATCTCAATGGGGAACAAGCAGCAATTGGATCACCATGTACACAATTAGAACATAGCATGCTATCACTGACTGTACGCGTTAAGTCAGTTTTAGTTCAGTGAACCCACAATGCTTGTATTTTGGCTTGGTGATCCAAGCCAAACGCACACACAGCTGACAAAATAAGCAGATGGAATCAGCTCAACAAAACCCCATTGATCAAAGAAAGTTCCAGTTCCCTGACAAAAGTCGTGTAAGCACAGCTGAGTAGAAATCTCATGCTCTCAGTGCTGCTGTGTGTTTTGTGAGCCATATCTCCTTTGCACTCTATCACATATTCTCGAATGTGACAGCAGTTTTAAACCGGTTAGTGGGTGTGTTACACTTCACATTTCATTTTTAAAGGTGATGCTGGTGTCTCATCAAAGCAGAATCCCACAAAGTTGTTTGCGGCAAAGCTGCAGGCCACTGGGATTTCATGTCACTGCAGCTGCATAGCAGATGAGACAAAATTCAAATGGAAACATATCCCCCAGGTTGTACAAATCTGCTTTGCAAAACGGTGAGTGTGCTAATGCTCGGGTAGCTTTAGATAGTAGGCCTGCCTGCTACAGCTGGTGTTCAACCACCAAAGAGTTACAAGTCTACAACTGCTCCAGTTCTTTTTCTTCGAACTCTGGAGGCTATATGTGCCATTTAAAGTGAACTTTTGGTTTGTGTTTGAAACCCATAGTAGTGGCTTTCGGTCTAGGTGTTCTATCTTCAATTGTATTTCCAGCTTTTTCATTCATTATTTTTGCCATAAATGTACAACAGCATGAGCCAAGAGCTCCATACTGGCACCCAAGGTAACCAAAAACAGGTTGTTAGCATTGTTAGAATACCTGACACAAATCACAAGAGTTCTTGCAGCAGCATTGCTTTCAGTGTGAAACTATGTAACAAGCAGTTTTACTCCTGGCAGCTGAGAAACAAAGAGACAGGAAGGATTGGGGAGAGGGAGAGAGAGAGAGATAGAGAGAGAGAGAGAGAGAAAGATGACCTGAACTCAGGATGACATCCATGTAGGTACATGGCATTCAGGAGTGGATTACATCTCATTCAGCAGTGAAATTTAATAACATCTTTTATACCCCAAAGGAACCAGGTCATCGTTTGTATTTGCAACACCTTAAGTCTAATTAAATTTGGTGGAATGGAACAGCTTAACCCTGCAGGAAAATAGTAAAACACACTGGGGGCACACAAGGGTGAGAATTCACAAGATATAGGGCCCATACTGTCAATTTCAAGTCCAAGAGTCATCATCATGAGATGTGCCTGCTCCACACAGCTTAGAAAACAAATGTAAGTAACTCAGAGCTTATGAGGAGATCAACATGCAGAACAGCTCTTGTGTCAGAAACTGTATGAATGAATGAAAAGCATTAAGGTTGTGGGTGGACCGAATTTGCATCATGGTAGTGGTACTGGCTCTGACTTTTGATGAAGCGGAGGATAGTTTTGCACAGAAGCTGGTTAAGAAGAAACACTAAAATAAGACAGCCCACAGCGTTAATGCGTGTTCATGAATTTGTCAGACTCTAAGATTGATGCTTTGCTCGTCTTTTTATAAGCCTGTGTGACTAATACATTTTACTTATTAAAACAAATATTTACAGTTTGTTATGAGTGACATTTAAATAAACTGCAGTCTAATCTAATGAGTCTATACTTATTTATATATATATGTATTTTTTTTATTTCATTTTATATGTGCTAACATACTAATATCCAGAGTAAGAGGCAGATGTTATGCAGGCAAACAGCAGAACAATTTCATATATTTGAATAATAGACATTTGTGCTCTTTAACCCATTGCTGGTCAGTGACAGACTTAGTTAATGACACAGGCATAAGTCATTTCTCACTAACTGCAAGCGCTGACTTCATGCAGTCTGTGTTAAGGCTGCAACTGATGCCATTCTCCTTAGAATTCAATGAGTTATGTTAACAAGCTAGAATAATGAAGCATTTATTAACTTCTGCCTTGTAGTACAGTAAAGCCGTTGGATAATTGCCAACAAGTTGCTTTATACTGAAAATGTCCATATATAAGACATTGTGGCAATGTGCTTATTATCAACCATATATGTTCCTATTGATAAAGTTTTTAACTTAGGTATTTGTATAATCTGGTTTTTAGATTTAAAATAAAAACTAAAACAGAATGTTCTTATAACTTATTTTTATAAAGTAGTAGTATATCAGTACAGTCTTACATCACACTGACAACAGAGGAAAAGAGGGCAAAAGCAGGGGGGGGCGTCAGTCAGCACATCACTGACAGATCTGACCCAGTAAAAGTCTCCCTGTAGCTCTATCACCGAGGGGACTGGCCCAGCGCCTCCTCGAGTCTGCTCAGAGTTAAATCTGCGTTACACTGGGGAGAGGAGGGGCTTACTGAAAGTGGGATTGTAAAACATTATGGTGATGTGCAAATTAGAAACAGCCAGGAAAAGATCAGCTGCTCTGTCACACATTCATGCATGCAAACACACAAAAATGCACAGACGCACACAAACAGATGCACACACAGTGTTCTACTTTGCCAAGTTCCCTAGCTGTTTCTTGGCAAAGGCTGTGTTTCATATATTAGCAGACAGATACAGAGGATATATCTTGTCAGATGGCAACACAAAACAGACGTTATGGAATGCTTTCCCAATAGCTGCTTGAATATTGTTTAAAGCTTGTTGAGATTGTTTCTTATCCCATTTTATTTGGCTATTGCTTCTTTTTAGTGATCAGACAGCACCATTTAAGTAATCCTAAAGGTGGCAGTTAAAAATGAAACCCTGACCCCTCCCGTATAAATGGATTTCATTGGTCATGGGAATTTCCAGGATGACATTTTGTTAACTCCTGCTATAAAAACCTTGTTGATGAAGGAAAATAAATAATGACTATGTTTATGTTTGTTAAGAATAAAATAAGATGTTTTCGGTGACTTAGCTATAGGTCAGTAGAAAAGCCAATGCTCATGCTGTTGCTATTGGGGATCCTAATGAACACACAAAAACAAATCAGTGCAAGATTTCTCTTTTCTTTTCAGAACAAGCTGTCATGCTGCATTGGCTGTCACCATAATATTCATGTCTTCTTATGATCCAGAACAGTAGCTAGATTTGTCACTTGTCATTTTAAGAGTTATAAGAATAATAACCTTGTGTCAAACTTAATAAAGTTTGCACATGTTGCCAAAATAACTAAAAAGAATTGATCTGTTACCTTTTCTGTTCGAAGCTTCTTGAATTTGATGCAAAAATCCTGAGAATGAGCACCTCTGCTGCTCTCTCCTGGCTGGCGGCAGATCAGTTTAAAAACCGAATGATTTAAACGTGAGAACAAGACTTCTCTTCTCTGCTGTGACTGACAGTTATTTTTTACGGCACTCGTCAAAGACTATTTGATATATACGAACATCTCAGGTTATATATCACGTCAACACTCAACTAAAGCAGTCGCGGTTAAACATAAGCTAATGGTAATCAAAATGTCACCAATAACTTTTCCCTCCTACTGCTGCACAGATGTAATCTTACATCAGCAGCAGTGTGAGTCCAAATAATAAATAAATGATGGCCTGCAAAACCAAAAACCCTGAACATAACTAATAAAAAATCTTATATATACAGAGGCATAACACTTGATTATTGGTCTGTTTGGGTCAACTTCATCCAACCACAAAACAGTGCAAACTGTGGGTGGTCCACTATTATCTGTAGTGCCTCAGAGGGTTTCACAGAAGTGGTTAGTCATGTACACTTTGCACAAGAGCTGACATCACCTATTACATCCGCCAGCATGAAGAAACATACCTGGAAAAAAAACAGCCTATGCATAACAGCTGTTGTCTTCTCGCCCAGTGCCAGAGCTCGGCCTTTGCTTAACTCCCACTGTCCCTGCAGAGATGTTGTGCATGCTATTCTGTAAACATCCTTCTGCCCTTTCAGGATGTTTGGCGCTCCATACTCCAAGTTCCGCTCAGTGGCATTCTGATGTCCATTAGGCTGGTGAGGGCCTATAACATCATCACTGCCCCATTCTATAGCAGGATACAGCCTTAACTAGAGAGGGGAGTAGCCATGAGAATTGATGAAGTCCCTGCACGCAGAAGCAGTAACAATCAATATGTCAACTGTGTGCTGTTTTTGCTCTTTGTCTCTATGATTCATGTTGTCAGTTTTACTTCCCAACAATGCCAACAAGAAATATTCTTGTAGTTTGTACAAGAAAATAGACTATTTGGTCATTTTCTTTTAAGGCGGTATTAGACATTTTTAATATGCATGGTCCATAATCATGTTACTTTGGCAGTGCACTCTGCAAAAACAGAATGAAAGCAATATTTGTTTTCAGTACAAATACTAAGCAAAATGTTCCTTTTCACCAAAAGCTAAGACAATCTCAACTGATACTGTAAAAATACTGTAGTGTTGCACTGCAGTGTTTGCTTGATTTTGTTATCAGTCTATGAAAGCCAAACACAAAACTGGTCACTGGGGTAAAGTGTGTTGTGCTTGCTGTATAAACAAGAGACAAGAAATAGCATGAGAAAAAAATGCAGTTGTGCATTCTGGATCTGATTAAAAAAATTGATGACTGATATAAAAAGTATTATATAATAACAATAAATAGTGGGAATCGGGGAACCTTTGGTTCAGGGTCATATTATACATACTAAGCACACTTCACATATAATCATATAAACATAGAATTTACATTTCCTGAACAGACTGCACCACTAGAAGAATTCTAGAATACTTTCATAAGATAAAAGAATATATTATTAAAGTATGTTGAATACATTTTAAAAGGGTTTAATAATAACATTTTAGTTAAAAAAGTTTAAAATATAAACATATTTAAGGTATTATATATTAATTGATGATGTTCCTTTAAATCGCCATGATGCTGTCTCTGAAGTGACAAGCTAACATTACTGTAAGGCAGTTTCATTTTGAAAAGGCAGCAAAAAGCCTGCCTTTTATCTACAATTTGTTTCAATCATGATGTCAAAAAACAACAATTACAATTATCCAGCCAGCACAGCTCACTGTAAAATATCCTACTCTGTATGTATCCTGGTCAAAAATAAAATAAAAATAAAATAAATAAATAAATAAAAGAGATCCGTATCAAAACTACCTAATATCAATATCAAAAATCCAGTATCGGTTGGGCTGTGAAAAGCAGTGACAGCCCACACACTGGGTTGTTCGGTAGCTGGGAAACTGTCCAGCACCTGAGGTCTACAGCTGTGACTGAATGCTGGGGTAGGGGGGTAATATCATGGCAAGTTCAGCTGGAGCATGGGTTGATGATGGAGGTCACCTTCTAACCAAGACCAAGCATGACCACAACATATATCTATAAGACACTGAGCAGCTGAAAGACATGATGAATTTGAAAGAAAAAAAAAAAAAACTATACGTAAGGAAAAAAACTATGAACAACTGGATATGCTGATGTAAGAATGTACACCGCCCCTTTGGCAGTGCATTATGCCCCCAATGAGATATTTCGACATTCTCTGCATATGTGTGCTGCATCCCATCATGTGGATTTCTTTGTTTACGTTTTGAAATTCATCGTCAACCCGTTTAAAACAGCCACTGAAAAAAACACAGATTGTGTTCAAGTGTGCACTAACACCAATCCGCTCTTTCTCACTGTATCATGATGTGTTTACTTAGACACCGGCAAGCCCAGTTTCGCTTTCCATGCAGCACGAGCAACATGTGTGCCAGGAATGTGTCTTTATCAGCTGAGACTTAACAACAGTGTTTGTTGGGAAACAGCTTGAGGTGTGCAGGTGTTAGTGCAGCCCTGCAGCACGTCAACCAAAACTAATGAACAAGACGACATCCTGCATCCAGATGAATTGTCTGTGCACAAGTATGTTTGCTCTTAAAATTACGACAATTTTGTTTACTGTATATTATAACATGCACTACTTATTGTCTGATAAAAAAGTTCTTACCTGTATATCATTATTTTTTACAAAAAAAGTGAGTTACTCTGACAAGGAAGTCTTGTGGACTGGGAGGAAGGAAGGGGTTCAGTTTTCAGCCAGCTTGGCCTCCCACTGTTTTCTGTCATTTTGTGAGCACAATGAGAGCTGGTGATTGAAGAGAGTGGATAGCAGTGGGACTATGAAACAGGAAATTCTAAGAAAAAAACTGCTGTCTGCAAGAGATGCCGGGCATGTGGTATACAAGACACAGCAGAAGCTTTTAAGAACGACGTGGACACTGCCCCTCTCAGAGCTTCCTCTCTCAATCAACAAGACCAAATATAGCAAGTGGACATTTCCCATAGGATGAGCTGTACATTTAGATAATCTCTTCCATGAGACTAAAAAAATGACTAAATCATCTCAACCATGGATGTTACCAAGCCCAGGACATGAGAGCAGACCTCATGCAAGTCTCCAAGTTGCCAAGGGCACCACCAGATGTCAGGGAAAACAATAACAATCCCACACAGATGTGAGGGAGGAGTCCTCTTTGTTGCATGAACAGACCTCCTCAACTCTCAATCCACCCGCCTTGACTGATGCACCCAATATTCTTTGCATTAACATGGCAAGAGGGTGGTTGCGTTCCAGTGGTCGCAGTGCAGTACAACACAGATGCCTAAGTATTCGTGTCACTGCATTCACTCCCTCAATGCCAGCATGCCAGCGTTCTCGGGGCAAGCACATGGATCTACTTACAACTATGGTGCTGAAAGGGGGAAATGACAGCATTCTTATACTAATGTAACGTATGAAATAAGAAAGGAGAGGTTCATACTAGTAGTAAATAGTGTTTGATGATGTCAGATGTTCAATATACAACCATTCCAAGTGGTCATTCAAGCCCTTGAGGCTGAAGGACAGGTGATGCAGCCCAGTATCGCAAGGACTTATGAATATTGAAAGATTCTGTCACACAAGATCTTCTTCCAATGCCAACGTGCAGTGCCAGTGCAGAACACAGTGTGCCCTTTTTAAAGCAAGTCATATAGCCAACTTGTGGAGGTTTGGTTGGTGGATGGATGTGCAGTGCGTCTGATGAAGTTCCTGTCCCTTTATAAACCAATAATTAATGTTCAAGCTATTATTTAACAGTACCTTTTTCCCTACCTTAGTCATACTTTAGTTGCTATTTGCTGGTGCTGTATTGTAGACATAATAAGTTACAGTAAATGCAAGCAATCTCGGGTTTTTCAGCAAGTTTTTTTGGCAGAAAGTGGGACTGTAAATAATATCAGCAATTTTGTTTGTGGCCTGGACATTCATCTGACTATACTGTGACAGTTACTCGGTATGCATCTACTTTTGGATCTCCTGAGAAACGTATCTGGCTCTTTAGCTGCTAAATGCTCCATTATGTTCACCAGCTAGTTGCTAGTTCACCTCTACAAGCAATTGCTTTCACACGACACAGTCATTTGAGCCATTGACAGTATAAAACATCTTTAGAGCTTTAGAGCTTTAGAGCTACCTTCAGCTGGTCACATTTTTGCCAAATTGTTATGAGGTTTCTTAAATTTCACTAATTTATTTTAGCCAGTTAATAAGTTTGAAATATTTTGGCAATGAGAGCTTAGTCCATGAATACTTACTGCCAAGTATGGTAGTAATTAGGGCAAAATAAATTGAGAAAAAATGTGTTTTGAAATTGTTCAAGACAGCTGAAAAGCCATCACAGAGTAAACAGGGGCTCTGTAGTACTCCTGTTGAATGACAGAGTAAAGTATCATGTACACCCTACAGGAAGTGGTTTCACATCCTTATTACCACATACACTATGTACAATATGATTGGGCTGCTAAATTATGGCAAAAATCATAATCATGATTATTTTGGTCAATATTTATTTTTATTTGGTCAACATCATGACCTGGCTGAGAGTGAGTTTGGGCTTTAAGGAAGTGATGAAAGCAGATCGCTGTATAGGAAAGGGGAACACTGGATTTATAACACAAAACGAGAGCATTATTGTGAAATGGAAATAATACAATAATTGTTTTATCTTGATTATCTTGTTTTCATAATCATTGGAATACATTTTTGGGGGAAAATAAAATTTGATTTATCGCCCAGCCCTACAAGATAAGAAAAAATATATTAAAATTTCACTTTCAAGGGCCCATAGAAAGGCAATAACACAGGTGAGTCATACTGTGCTGGATGTCAAGTACGTGTCAGCTTTAAAAAAGGTCTGCCAGTTTAATGCGAGTTTTGAAAACATCATGAAGCAGCTAACAAAGTCCCAATAATGCCAAATATTCAGTGCCTGAACTCTACAGTAGGTACATGAGTCACAAAGCAATTTCATATGCCGAGGGGAACAGTCTGAAAAACAGCCAAACACAGCAGCATTATAAAAGAGGAACAGTGGGCACCAGTCACAGCTCACTGGTGGAGACAGATGCACTGCTTAACAACACAAAACTATGTCCTCAAAACCGAGCACGGAATTAAAGTAACACCTGCTGTGAGTACCGCTGCCTCATGATTGTTCCATCATCCAAAATGCTCGTCAAAAGGAGCCCCTGCGAAGCAAAATTATGAGCTCATTCCCTCTGTTTTATGCCACTTCTACTCCATTACACATTGGAGCGAAATATTGTCCTTTTAAGACTACTCCACTACATTTATCTGACAACTGTAGTTACTGTTACTTTTTAGATTAAAATTTTACATTAAAAAACAAAAGACAGTACATTGTTAAAGACTAAACCAATGGCTCCCAACCATTTTTGATTAGGACCCTCCACAAACAACAATGTCTGCTGGGGATGTTTACGAGTTGTTCCACAAAGAAGAGATTTCCCCTCTAAACTTATCAGATGGTTTCTTTAAAATAACAGTTTGAGGCCAAAAAGGCAAACAGTAAAGTCTGCAAAATTAGTAAAAAATTTATGTAGAAGTTTCTATTTAATTTTCATGTATTTTGTGGCCACTGTAATTTCTTCTTCACCTTTGGAGGGTCAGGGTGAAGCGAGGGAGTTGCAACTACACCGCTATACATACATTAGCAAGATCTAACTATCTAACTTAATTAGTGAACTTTAAATGTGCTGGTAGGCGGATTGTGCTATCATACCTTTGGACATAGGCTAGCTGTTTCCCCGTCTCCTGGCTGTAGACGCACATACAGTCTACAGACACGAGAGCAGCATTGATCTTCTTATCTAACACTTGACAGGCAAGTGTCTCAAAATAACTATTACTAAAAGAAGATACGGAACACTGATAAACATGCTGCTGTTGGACAAAAGGCATATTAGTTGCTGATGAGATAATATTACATTTCCACTCTGAATCATATATAGTATTAGCTTCAATAACATGCCATCATTATTTAAACATCACAAACACCATGGTTGTCTTCAGTTACTTTTAAAGGAGGTTAAGAGTACTAGACGTCTACTCATAGAAAAGGATCCAGTTACAGAAGCCTCTAGTCTACGCAAAGGAAAAAATAGCACAAATACTTAGATAAAAATACACTGGTTAAGAATAAACCAGTGTCCTCTGTGCACCTGCATAGCTGCTAGTGATTCTCCTTGGTGTTAATGTAAATGTTTTGATGCAGCTACAGGGCTTCTAGGCTGTGTTTAAAATAGACTAACCTGCTGAGTATTTGTTCACTGCTTAACCTGGGGCATACAGTACAGTCTGGTGGGAAAGTGTGGCTAATTCCACCAATTCTTTCCACTACATGGAGCTCCATTTTCACAGGTCACTCGATTTTCCTAGTCAAGTGCATTAAGTGCACTGACAGGCTGGCAGCTTCATACAATAGCTTAAGCTTTCTCAGCAGAGTTTTTGTTCCTTTCTGTGTAATATGCTTCCTAGCTGGTTGTTACTTTTCACAGATTTTGTTTTCATGGCTGTGTTTGTTGCAGCGATTAGTAGTAAAACTGGCATACAGCCGATAAGGGATTTTCAGGCCAAAAACTGCCCAGAGAGTTTAAATGGGTGTTCACATGTTCTTTCTGATTTTATTTGGGGATATGTAAATGGTTCTTCATATCAGTGGATTTCATCAAGGACGCTTCAGCTCAATTATCAGCTGTTTTTTTTCTGGCTGTGGAAACATTATAAGCCCTGAAAGATACCCTTTGGGATCTCTCTGCAAGCCAGTCAAGCACTAATCCTCCCAATGTTCAGTGTCACTCTATCCACCCAAACATTTCCAAAGCTCCATACTGCACTCATTCTGTCAGTATGGAATTCTCAAATTCCCATAGTAAAATATGTGACATGCTTTGATACAAACACAAACAATGTACATGGAAGAGCAGTCAGATAGCTGTCCACTAAAAAGCTGTCAAAAATATACATTACAAATATGTTGTAGTTTTTTTGTCTTAATTCTTTGGCACAGTCTGAATACACCTCTTTTAATATTTATTAAAACAGTGAACACAGGGTCCTTTTAGTGGTTCCCTACTGGTATTACAACAACAAAAAATAACCCTGGGGCTCGGTCAAATTCACTGCTGTTTTAAAATGGCCCCAATGAAGCCCAGGAATATCCTCCATGTGCTTGCTGCGGGCCCTAGACTTGACCTCCAAGGGAGCTATTCACGTCATTACTAACCGGATCAAGTTTCTCTGTATGCCTTGGGTTTGTGTGACAAAAACATTAAGGCATTAACTGCTTGTACAAGTGAGCAACCAAGAGTATACAAATGTGAAATCTGAAATGCTGTATAGGAGGTACTGGAAAAATCTGAATTAGGAAAACTGTTGAACCGGCAATGCCAACATACGGAAGCAGGTGTACAAGTGCCACCACTCACAGCTGCAGGTGTAAGACAAAGCTTGCAGGTGGGATTGTGGGTAGCTATGAAATAAGGAAAATTGAAAGAGCTGCTTAGCATGCTGCAGCGCACGAGCTAGCTTCTGCAGCAGAAATAAAACATGCAATTTCATTTAAATAGGTCCTTGTATGACAATGTATTTAAAGACAAATTTAACAAAATATTATGTGTTGCAAGTGTCTGCAGAAATAACCTTTCGCTAGAGGTTTTTGGTTTGACTCCAGCCAGTCAAAATGTGGTTTTTATCCAGGTCATGCTATTAGCCATTATAATGACCAATAAAAAGAGTATGGGCAATAATACACTGTGTTTTTTTAAGTACTTTGGGACTTTAATTAACCTTGGAAACCGATTATTATAATCTGGAAAGGTTTTTAGCGCAGCTTACAGCACCCAGTGTTTGCCAATAATAATAGTCACATTTTCAGAGTAGAGCACGTTAGCTAATTGGAGATCCAACGGTAATGTCTGCTGCAGACATTTGCTCATGGCAGCAGATGATGCAGTGTGGATGAGCGGTCCAAAGCAGAGTATACTGGCTCGAAAGCATTTAAATGTTTCAGTGTAATTGTGCTACAAGAATTCAAAAGAGGTACTGCAGGTTCACCTTTGGAAGACAAACAAGACAGTAACATAGAGCCTCCCAGGGGCCATTTCCTCTATTCCATATGAAGCCCCCTCCCACACAGTAAATCAGGAAGCCTGTGTGAGTGACGGTTTGTTTAGCTCACATAAACATGTAACACCCTTAGAAACCACACAGCCTCTTTCCCCTGTCTACTATCTGCAGCTCACACTGCCAGTCACTGCACACAGACAAAGGTCCCCAGATGCTGCTTCTGAAGACCATGACAGGTTTCATCAGGCACCTTGTGTGCTGAAATTACACTGGAGAGGGGGGGGAAAAATGACCCTCCATAATGTATGAGGTTTCACGTCCCCGAAACTGAATCCAGAACCTAAGGGGAGCACCTTCAGACTGGTGCATATGAACATCATTGTGCTTTTGTGTAATACGATAACTTCAGCCTGGGGTAAGCAGACAGGAAAAAACATATCCTGCATACTTGGGTTGCTGATTTGTCCGAGCTGGAACACAATGAACCACAATGAGAATAAACGACAGTAAAAGATGCTGTAGGAACATGGAATTGGTGTTCCCAAGACAAGGAACATAGGAGGTAAATCAATATGAAGCAGGCTACAGAAGCCCAGTGTAGCTTGATGATTTATGAGGGGTGAAGTTTCAGGGGAATCATCATTACTCTTGTGACCGTGTATCGGGCGGCCTTTGCACTCATCAGAGTTGGTTGCCAGCAGTGTTTACAGGAGGGTGGATCGGTTAAACACACATATAATCACTGCAAAATTGCAATAGAGTGTCACCACAGCCATTTTAATATCACAAAAACTGCTCCCAAATGGAAGGCAGAAAGAAAATCACCACTTTTGTTTGACTGCAAAGAAGTGATCCTAAATTTAACCGCAATGTACCACAGAGCTACTGTACTGCAGTATCAGCTACAGTGTGAATGAGATTCCACTGGCACAACCTTAAATGCCATTCCTGTAGGAACAGATCCACCACCCCATGGAGATTGCAAAGGCTTTGGAAGCTATGCTGTCAAGACCTTTGTCTCGTCAACATTTAATAGCTGTTTTCTGGACTCAGGCAGTAAACACTCAGCCTGAGTTTGGTGGTTGAGTCTGAATGGTTACATGACATTCCCACTGCACAATCAGCTTGTGCATGTGGTGTAAGCCTGGGCCATTGGAAGATGTCAGAGAAAAAAGGCCTCACAGAGTCATCTGACAGCAGTGCCAACTGGCAGCTTTGATACGTTCACAATCCAAAGTGTCCAGATAACTGACATGCATGGACAGTGAAGTAAAAAGCCAGTTTTACTAGGATTACTTTTTGGTATTTCTGAGCATTTTGGACAACTTACAAATGATGAACTCATATTAAAACGCATATTTACATGTATTCACTTGCAACAATATGTGTCAGTGAAGTGGCATGACATTCATGTCGCAAAGAGGAAAGTAAAGCTGTAGAGTTGTGGTTCCTAACCTAAGGTCGGAACATCCACAAGTGTTCATAAAGTAAATCTAAGAGGTTTTGTGATGATGAACAGTTTATGAAAGAAGAAACAAATTTGTTCTGCACAAAATCCTGTTTATGTTTTCAGACTTTCTTCTCATATCTGTTCTGTCTTGTTAACTACTGGATAGTTTTACAGCTTTTAGTCTCTAAAAATTATATACATAAAAGAAGAAAACCACTGGTTGATTGCGCACAACCCATTTACACATGCAGCTAGTGATGGAGGTTTTTCTGGAGGTGCAGGGCTCTGCGGTAAAGATAGTTGTGCAAATTTCGGTCAAGCTAGCAATAACAAATATTTAATGCCAGTTTAAAATAGAGCTTGTATGGTTAACATTGTGAAATGGTTGCAGTTTTGTTAGGTTTAGGCACAAACGTGGTTAGGATTATGAAAAGGTTGCAAATTAAAGTACTTACTTGATGAAACATACATACTGTTTGTTTGACATATCATCCACCCTACCACCTCTATATGCAGACTTTCTCACTACGTCACCTGTCTCCGAAGGTGGCACGTCCAGACACTGAAAAGCTGCAGAATTTGACTGTTGCTGTTGTCAATCATATCTGATCAAACCACACTCACACAGTCTGGATGAAGCAGATTTGAGGTTTTTAAGAGTTAAATTTATAAAAATAATACCTAAAGATGGTTTTCATTTTACAAATATGTACCTATGATGGTTGTTTTTTCAGTCACAAACAATTTATATTACCAAGAAAATGCAAAATGTTCCTAATATAAGTGGTTTTACATTTCTAAAACAAATTGAAAACTTTTAAAGATTATTTCTTGATGGGTTTTAAACATGAAAAACAATTCAGAACAAAGTCTAAAAGCACAGCAGCATATACAAACAGTTGTATAAAACCTGTTGAATTTTTACAGTCACTTTGATTCTTGATCATTTCAGTTTTTCCCATTCAGTAATATGAAAGGGCTAAACTGTAGTTAATAATGTCTTGGAACACTTCATTATCCAAACCCCTTGAGAAATGTGCAGCAGAATTATATTAAATGTGAAGTGTTGACAGAAAAAGTCCACAAACTTGGCAATGAACAACCAGTCTGCTTCTGCTCTGCCACCACCTCCCTTATAATGACTCCAATGCATCTTTCCTCAGCACAGTATACCGTGCCAATGGTGACCACCGTTATCATGTCCTCCTACGCATCATCATCACCATCACCATCATTCACCATCATTCACCATCATCATTCTTTTCGTTTTCACTGTCCAGCCCACAAACTTCCAGCATGTCCAAATCTGCTGCTTATGTAACCATGCAGATGATTTAGCAACCAGTGACCACAGTTCGCATCAAAGCCCCAATGCTGAATGGAGCTGGATTACTGTATTACTGTTGCTGCGTGCATTTCGGTTTCACTTCACACACTTTAACGGTGGTTATTTAACCTATAGAATAAATGCCTGGTAGACTGTATGTGAGCAATCCGTTGTTGTATAGATCAACCACAGAGCAATCAGCCATGCATGAGAGCCGATGTTGAAACTGATTCTTGGAGTTCATGTATCATCAGCGTTAATCTAATGTGTACGTTAAGAAAATTCTGCGTAGTTTTATTCTATTTAAAAGGCTTTTACGCATAACCGTGAAGCATGACTGTGCTGTAGGCTACAGCTGAGTAAACTCTCAGTGCATCACTCGACGTACAATCTGACACGTCGTGAATAAAAGCTCCATCAAGCGGATAAAGGTGAGTCCGAATACCTCACGTTAACTCTCTATTATATAGTTATAATGATAGAAATGGGAAAGCACGACGCGCGTGGATGGCCTAATGGTGTCCAAAACCCACAGAAGCCCGCTGTTGCACTACAAATCCATATTCTTCACATCCAGGTTCATGACAGAAGGACAATGCAGATTAACTGAAGCCAGTAATAGATGCTCACACTGGTGTTCACGTTTATAGTGGATTGGGGACATCATTGCATATTATATTAATGCACATGCTTCGACACTGTAATCCATGATACAGTCGAAATGACCTCGATAAACACACAACGATGAGCAAATGCACTGCCAACTCTACATTCATTCCACTCGGCATTACTGCAACTCAAATTGCCCAGAAAACATGGAAGTAACACAAGGCATCGCACACAAGTCACACTCCACATCGGCGCGTCCTACCGGAGTATAAATCCAGCAGCGGCAGCGCAGGGGTCCGAGCTGGAACACTCTCCCAAGTCAATCCCTTAAAGCGTCTTCTGGCTTCGGCTTCGCTGCGGAGCACCAGACACAGCGGATCTCCGGCTCTCAGTGAGCGCAGCTGAAGCGGCTGTCAGGTTGACGTTGGAAGGCAACCCACTACTTCCTGTTACATCATCACCCCGTAGCCTACAGCTGAGGACCTGGGAGCCGCACGGTGCAGGGTGGCGCGCCACAGAGCTCCCACGCAGAGACAGAGACTTGAGAGGGCAGTTTGTGTTATTAAAATGTGGTTCATACAGTCAACCCCCCCGTCCACCCCCTCCAC
>NW_023340095.1:4871452-4872704 GCF_004916995.1 Morone saxatilis | reverse complement strand
GATTTTTTTTTTTTACATTGTTTTACTCTCATTTGAATATTCCACAGTTGTTGAGGTCATATTAAAATCATATTAAAATCATTTTCATACACTGTTCTTTGTAATGGTAAATAAAACAGATAAAACCTGAGTAAAGACAAGAAGATTGTTGAGCTTTATTATATAAACCCTTACAGTCCAATACATTACAGCATGGTTATAAAACAATGCACATAAGTGAATACTGTGCAGCCAGGAGACAACCTCTTTGAAAACTTACTTGACACAACACTGCCACCTTCTGTTTCTCCTAACCAACAACACCAGCAGGACTGCAATAGTGATTTACGAACCTGCATAATATTGATTAAAATAAGTCTTCATGTTTAATCTGACAAAAATAAAGCAGTCATTACATCGTTCACATTGATTTATAGCTGTGAGGACAGAGTCATCTTGATTAATGTGTTTGCTTGAGAAGATTCTATATATCCTTGTCGCTGATCCTAGAATAAAGATTGTCTACCAGTTTAATTTGCTAATGCTATTGTTCTCATTGATTAACAATCGCGGAGCTATACCGAAACCACTGTATAAAAGCATCAGTTACTGTATATACAGTACATAGTAAATATATGCAGAATCATTAATTTTGTTACTGAGAAAAAATCTTGCTGCAACATTGCTGTTTCCCATAAAAATACAGTGAAATGTTTACATCAGTATGATAACAGAGCCATAAAACTGTAAAATTAAAAATATATTGTTCATACAAAAGCATTGATACACAGAGTGTCAGTGTAGATGGTTAATAGAGAGCAAAACAAATTTGTTTTTTGGTCAATGAGATATATTGAAATAATGTGGATAATGATGATAATTGCACTCAGTCACTAAAAGGCTAATTCCGGTACACTAAAATGATTTTTATACAAGTACTGTAACACTACAAAACAACAGATATGAGTAAAGCTAAAAATAAAATATGGACATAAATACATGTGGTTCCACAGCAGTGCAGGATCTGATGCACAGCCAAGTGTTTAGACTTGGCGAACAATGTTGTCTAAGTTTTTCTTCCTTATTCGGATCATCTTCTTCCCGTGAACTGTGACTGAACAACAAAAAAATATATCATTTTAGAAACTACCAGTTAAAATAACGTATTTATAACTATTATAACTAGTTTTGGTTAACAATGAGTACAATTAACAGACTACAAGTACATTCTTTTTACCATTAAAGAAAGTTAACTAATGGATTCCAAACAAAA
>NW_023340095.1:4837512-4871442 GCF_004916995.1 Morone saxatilis | reverse complement strand
TTTTTTTCATTCCTATGATGGAAATAATGATCTCTTAACTTAGTCATACCCCTTCTCTTTCTGGTGCACTTGATAATACAGTCTTTCCTGTATTTGAAGTTGTTCTCGTTTCCTCCACAACCACTGTAAGAAAACATCTGGCATCTCCTGGACTTGGGGTCGTATGCAAACCTCTTCACCTCATCGTGACATGTTCCTCTGTCCACAGGCCTGAAGCACATCTCTGTAAATCACAGCAACAGCCAAAAAAATGTCAACAGTTATTATCATTATCAATTAGTGTTTCCTTATAAGTTGGGACATAAAATGATTTCTAAAATTCTGTATTATCTTATCATCCTTTAAAAGATCATAGAGGGTGGAGCATGCTTGTTTGCCTTTCACAAACATCCTCTTAGCTTTTATCTCCACGTGGGTTCATGTCCTCACACATTAATGGATTTTTACCATAGCTGCAGGCTCTTAGACTTAAAGATTCTTAAGATTTGAAAAAGTGGAAGTTGTTATCATGGCCTCCCACAGGGCTGTGTAAGCTATCCTCTTTGATTTACTCTGTAGTTTTCTTCATGGTGAGAAACACAGCTGCAGACGGGTTGTAGGAAAGCTTTTTGGCAATCATAAGGGTTTTTACCACAACTGAAGGACATTATTTTTATTGATAAGTACTATGATTACAAAGATCAATATTTACCTCATTATTACTTCATTTGTTGGGGTCAACTACAACAATTAGTGCACTTAAGGAATGAATTAATTGCGACAAAGTTGTCAATAAATATTGACAGTGTTAATATGGATTTTATACAATAGTTACAAAGCATCAGACATTATGACTTTAAAGATATGATAACATCTATAAACTAAAAAGAAATCCCCTTTGCTCTTCAGTTTAAGATTTATTAAATAACACACCAAAAAAACACTACAATATAATATCTTACATATCCAAACATTTTATATCATATCTCAAACATAATCTGGTGTAAACATAATATGATGATAGATAGATAGATAGATAGATAGATTAGATTAGATTAGATAGAGTAGATAGATAGAAGATAGATAGATAGATAGATAGATTCTCAATTCTGGCCATATTAACAATATATTATGATAACTTTTTGTCAAACTGCACGAATAAGTTAAAAATGTTTGGGATTTACACTGCAAAACCATTTAGAATTCACTTCAGCAAACACAAAACTCCATAATAGAGAGACTCTGGTATGTTTTTGAAGCCCAAACCCAGAGCTGCCTTAGTTTAGTATTAGTATGTTCCTCTATTTAGACACATGGGTCCACATTAACGCTTTCTCCGACTCATACTAAAAGTGTACATCATCGTATAACCACAAGATGTCAGTCTTTGGTTTCAACACAAACATAAGCTTGGTAGAATTACACCATAATCGAGATGTATGGCAATTCTGTAATGCTCATTTTCCAGCTTTTGGGACTTTTTAAATGCTCCATTTTAATCTAGAAATTAAAAGCAACATTTCTATTACTGACATACATCTTTACCAAATATTAGCCTCTAAAGCTGCATAATTTAAGATCTAAATAATTAATTGTTTTACTTTCATACCAGAATTGTGAAAGATATTTTTGTCACATACTAGAGATGGAGGCAGGACCATTGAGGCTAACTCATCCTGAATCTTTCCCTCTCTATATTTTCTGACAAGAGTGAAATTGAATTCTTAAAATTATAACTCTTTGAAAGAGTTGAGGGAAGCAGGCCAGGTTCTGCCTGTGGTCTCCTGCTGCGGCACAAAGGAGCCTTGGAATACGACAACCATGATATATGCTCCCTCACTCCTAATACACAAAAAATTAGTGGAAATATGTGACAAATGGGCTGTGGGAAGGAGACACTGATGCTCTCTGTTTCTGGCCTTTGCCTTGCACAACAGAAGCAATTTTGCGAGCTGTCTACCATCTATGCATCACTGCACCTTGGCATTTTATTTTATTTTATTACAGTTAAGTTATTGGCAGCATACACTGGTTTAATAAATGAACTGGCTTTGCTTGCCATGAGGTTTAGGCAGAATTCGGAATTCAGCACTGAGTAGTTGCCACTCTGAGGACAGGGTGATTGATTTAATTATGCCTTACAACAGTTAATCTATCCCAAATGTCTGGTGCTCTGTGATGTCTGCAATGAATTAACTTCTTCTGGCTTTGTGCCTTGCTGTCTCCATTTATGAGATTTTTTCTCATCTTGGAAGTAAATCTAATATTAGTCTCAGTTTATTTTTCCTGACTTATTAAGATAAGGAAGATTAGTGTCACTGTGGCTAATTAAAAACTGTAATTAACCAAAGTGGGGTGCAATATTCTGAGAAATCTCAAAATTTCTAAGATTTAAGTTGTAAATTTATGAGAAAAATACAAAAATTTACGAGAACAAAAATTTGTGTTTTACTTTATTCTTAGATAATTTTTTCTCTAGAAAATGAACAACATTTTTTGGGAATATTATCCCCTCTTCGGCTCTGTAATATAGCCTATTCTTTGGAATGGCCCTAATAAGCTGCCGTATTAATATTTGATGTTGTTACTTAGACTAAAAAAGTTTAGATGGAAAGCAAGGCAAATTTCTTTCTCACATCATAATGCAGGACCGTTTGCGTAGTCCATGTTTTATTTCCCCAAGCAGCCAGTGTACCAACTGTACAGATGTTAACTTAGAAATTAACATACGCACTGACCGTGCGTGTGGTCGGTGTAGCAGCTCGGCCTCTAACTGATATCAGGACTTCAGTTTTCTGTTATTTTTCTCCAGTCTCTCCTGCTCTCTTTTCCTTTTGTTTCTGTACATTTATAAAGTGATGCTACATTCGTAAAGCCCTCAGGCAAGTTACATAATTTTGTTCTACAGTTGAAACATTTTTCAACTCACGCAGAGATGTTTTCACCTTATTTTGCACCTGGAAAATATGGGTTTATTCTCGCCCACTTGCGTCTTTCCATTGACGTTAAATGCAATCATGCCACAGCTCTTTCTGAACACACTTTAATTCGTATTTTCTTACCTTTCGATGCTCGATTAGTGTCATTCATTTGCACCCGAGCTTCACTGACAGTCATTTCCCCTGAGAAACAAACACATACATCAAGGGATTAGTCATTTTCAAGAGGCAAATACACTTAATTGTTTTCTTTCTCAGAGTGAAATGAAAGGAGACCCCTACCACTCTCATATCTGTGTGTAGTTATTCAAAATAGTAATAATATTACAGTCATATTAATTACTTTTTCCAGTAACTAGTAGTGTAACTAATTACTAATACATTTCAACAATAATATTACAGTTACCACCTCCCAAAAAAAATACTACTTTTGAATAAATGAGTAATGAGTAATAAATTACATTTTTAGGGTAACTAGCCCAACACTGGTGTTAAGTATAGAATGGGAGCTCTTAGCTAAACCTGGTTCAAAACTCTTACTACCAGCACCTACAAGGCTTACTAAGCAACATGATGTGTCTTGTTTATTTGAGCCATACACAAACAGAGATGTGAAAAAGACAATTTGTGGTTAAAGTTTTGTGATGTAACTATTAGTACTATTGGCTACGCTAATTGCCACCTGGCTCTATCTCCATACTTAACAGACAGACATGAGAGTCCCCTCTCAGAAAGCAAGTGAAAGTGAAAGTATATTTTCCAAAATGTTTAACCCTTTATTTAAAGAGTATTTTTTTTGAGGAGGAGGAGGATTGCACATTTTACATGTAAACACATAATTTAAACATTGAGCATAGCTAGTTCAGACATCCCAGCTACATCAGCTCAGATGTCAAAGCCAGCCCACATCAGCTGATTCCCCTCTATGTATCCCCCCTCATACAGCGCTCCTTATTTGAGCTGCTTACTCTTACTGCTTCCTTTGCAACCTGCCTTAAACTCAGCTCCTCCTTTCTATGCTGCGTCTGAGTTAATCAGCGTAATTTCTGCTGTCATTGATGCCTGCTCTGTCCTGCACCCTACAAGGGGGTCTTTGCTCTCCCTGCCTTAGGCTTTCTATGTATGCACATGAAAGAGCAGGGAGGTGTTCTCTCCTTGCCTTAGGCGTTCCACCTATGCACATGGAAGGGCACAGGGATCCCAGGACAGAGCGATACCGCCAAATATAACTTACTGCAGTTGGAAAGAAAAGTTTTCGTTGACTAAAATTGTCCTGACTAACCTGAGTTACACACAATTGCAAAACTGAATACGTAATGTATTCTGTGTTTGAGTGATTTATTTGAATACACTGTCTTGTCAAGTGTCTTTACACATTAACCCATTATACTTGAAGTATAGTGTGGTGTGCATTCAAGCTTACCAGTTAGTATGGTGGGCTGCACAACACTGGATTCTCTAGCAGACTGTGCTTGGACTTCTGGTTCCTTAGTGGGTTTTACTATATTAAAAAAATTAATAAAAAAAGTAACATGAGAGCAGCCATGGAGACACCTAAATTTAGAACAGGTCTCATTAAACCCCAGTGATCAATCATAATTAATGTACATTTAATTTCATTAGTATCAGACTAGAAAGGCTGTTGGTCTGCAAACAGATATCATCTACTAATTAAACCAGACAGAGTAATCTATCTGAAATTGTTATCCAGGAAAAAAAGCTTTTTCAATTGATTTTCAGTACAACATAGGCTGTGGGCAGAATTGGTCACAGTTGAGCGACTTACTCGTTATTTTCTTTGACAATTTCAATATCTAAATGGCTTCTAAGTCGTGCCTAAGTCTAGCATAATTGAGTGTGCTTTGGTCACTTAAAAACAATTTAAATGCTAAATCAAGGTGGAATGTGATTTCATGGTCAGCTAAAATTCATCAGAAAGTTAATTTTCTGAGGTAGAACTATTTTGATTATGTCACCACTCTGAAATGAGTTTCCATTTGTTGAGCAGCAACTGCGATCAGCTGTGCCTCAACTGTGTACAGCCCTCTATATAAATAAGTCTATAAATTAAACCTTACACACTGCTTTGAGGTAAAGGCGGGAAAAGTAATAATTTTTAGTTTGGCCAAATTTAAAAAGCTTACAATGACAGGGTAATGGCATGGACAACAGTTACAGATCTCAGTTCAGACATCTACACATGGCTTGGGGATTTGGCAGCTCTTTTTTTTAAGATACAGTCCATTTTCCACCAAATGACTGCATCTTTGGAGCATTCACAGCCAGGCTTAGTGGGGCTTTCAAAAGAAAGTCACAATGCTGCTGTCTGGACAACTTGGGTGTCAGTCTTTACTGTAAAAGGACAAAAGTTCAACTTGGCCTACCTGGGTTCTGACATTTCGCCTGGCACAGTGCCATGCTCCTGAAATTGTTGGCATTGCCAAAGCAGCCACCATAAAAGAAATGCTTGCACTGCTGAGTCCTGCTGTCAAAGAAGTAACGGGTCACGAGCCCCCGACAGGGGCCAGGAGCTTCGTCCAAATGACACGGGTTCTTGTCCTCTAGGAAAAGGAGAGTGAGAACAATTGTAAGAAACTAAGAAAAGACTCCATTACAGCACTTTTATTCAATATTATACACAATTTCTATAGCAGGCACTGATCCCCAAAACTGATCCAGGGGTGCTGCACAGCTACACTCTGACCTCTCTGGAGGGAAGTGCAAAAAGATACATTTCAGTTATCTTGTGTACATTGCTTTTTACATATTGAGTTTTGGTCTGAAATCTAACATTTTTCTCTTTTGAGTTACTGAAAAAAAAAAAAGTTGTAACCAAATTAATTGTTTATTTTTTAGTTTCTGTCATTTTTATTCTGAACATGAAGCTCTACTGATTCTGATTGACTTTCTGTAAGAGAGTAAATTGAAAGCACAACAGAAGCGAAAACACATGACGTACTTCACTGCCTCGATTGAGTTTCCTCTCAGTTTCGCTGTGATTGGTAAATTGCTTTTTAAAGTATGAAATATCTCAAACAAAGACAGTGATGTTTTTTTGCTTATATACAGTATGTATGATGCAAGGCTTTGAGCAGTGAAAGAACACTGAGTCCAATACAGTCCAATTAAACATGTCTTGAAAAGAAAACTCCAGCAAGTGAAGACCAAGGTAGGGCCACAATAACAAAGACACAGGGAGAGAAGATATTCAAAGCCTCCAGGATAAAGTCCAGTAAATGGACTGCAGGCCATGGTCACTGCTAGCCCACTTCCTATCTCCTCAGCAGTACAGTGACATTTCCACTCCAGTCAGGTTTCAGATTCTCTCCAAATCTTCCTCTGCAAGCTGAAGAGTCAACACTTCCCGCAAGAACGTCCTTATGTTCCCGTGTCCCCAGTGAACCACATCGCCTCCTCTGCCACGTCTCTGTCATATCTTTTCTATCTCTTACCTCAGCTCTCACTTTCCATGTTTCTTATATTTCTCAGCACTCGTTGCATATATTATCACCCCCCAGGTCTTGGAGTATTGGCATCAGGGCATTACAGCTCTAAGCTACAGTTTGATGTTAATCTAAATTGTGCATAAAGTTGATGTGAGGTTGTTGTAATAGTACATTTTTCTTTCCTGTCCGTGTGCCTTTCCTTGATCACAGTTCTTATTATTTGGCAATCCAACCATTATGCATTTGCAAGGGAAATTCTAAAGTTAAGAGATTTTTCACACTTCTGTCAAACAAACTGCATTCAGATTCTCTTTAATCTGACATCTGGAACCTTAAATGTTATAACTGTCTGCTGTGTGGAGCACTCACAAGCGAAGACAGCAGAGTTGTGGGGGGTTGTCAAGAACCCTGCTGTTTATTTGAATAAGCCATCACGAAACCATGGCCATGACTCACTGATCAACATTCCTCAACAGCAGAGTTCGATCATGGCAATTGTACTGGGCTGAACGGTCCACCACACAGATGGATAATGATTTATGTATCAACAATATCACAGTTTCATCTCCAGACACGTATACAATTATTTAAATGTCTGTTATATGGAAAGTTTTATAATGTTATGCTGGAGGGTAACACATTCTCTTCATAAATAAGGCATCTTCACATTTAAAATAACCATGATCAGGCATTTTACTCTGTAAATGTGTAGTCCAAAGATTATTGAGTGAGTGAAATAAATAAGTAAACCTCTTCTTACCTCACTGAACCACTGTATTAGTCAGTATACAGACTCATGCTATGAACCCAGACTTTGATCACAACCCAAAATTTTATTTTAAATTCTAGTCGAGATCACAAAGTTTCTAAAACTACAAAATATGCCAGGCTGTATTTTGGCGAGATGTATCTAAAATAAAGAACAGTATCGGATGTTTTCAGTTCATGTACTGTTGCAGCCTGCAAAGTGTGGAGTTTAATATTTCGATTTTAACAACCATAAAGTTACCTCTTGTAGCTAGGGTAGTTAAAGGGCAAAGATGAATTTTAAGTTTTTAGAAATTAAAAGAAGAAGAAGTTAAAATATGAATACATTGCTCTATATTGACAATAAGGCTACAAAATGCAATCCTAATTAGAAATCTGTTGAACATATCAGTCTGAGAGGACGGCAAGACTGCATTGTTCACATTGTTCAGTTTATTGTTCTTCACAACAGATGGTCATAATGTTATAATATCTATTTCCCATTTACATTACATAGTCTGCCTTTATACGTGTACCTCAATAGAATTATTTAAAACAAAATCATCTCAAGCAAGGTTTACCAATGTGTTCATTAATATACACTATATTAATAAAGGCCTGATACTTTATTCCACTTTAAAGTGCATATTGCTGCTCTTGCTTTCTTCACATCACAAATCTACAGCTGGCTCGATCACCTAATGTACAAAACTAAGTAAAAAGTAATATTTGTACATAACAGTCTGTAAAGGGTGATTTGTTTACAGCAGTTAACTCAATAAACCCGAGTAAACAGCTGATTTTTGGTTTTAGTAACTAACTAGCTCTCTAATTTAAAAAAGCAACCAGTTCAACATTTTGGGAAATCTGTTTATTTGCTTTCTCGCTGAGAGTTTCACGAGTGAACCAATACCACTCTCACGTCTGTAGACTAGCTTTAGCCAGTAGCTGCTTAGCTTAGCACAAAGACTGCAAACAACTAGTCTGGCTCTGTACATATTGTGAAATAGTGGAGACAAGAAAGTGAAAAGCACCCTTCCCAAAACGCCAAACTACTAGTTCCTATAAGACATGCATCCATCATGGGTTTACAAACTAGACAGTGACAATTAGCTGACCAGACAGAGTGATTTATGGCCCAACAAGCACAGAATACAAAATCAATCACACTTGTTAGAAGCTAAATTAGAATTCTGTTGAGACATTTGACTTCTTACCTGTCTAAACCAAATGTGTCCAAACAGATGGGAGCCTTTTTAATCTGGCTGCCAAAGGATGTCTCCATTTTATTTGGTTTATCTGTTATGTCTTTGTATGACCACACTCTACTGAAGGGTGAACATGATTAAGAGGCTATCATGGCAACATCTAAATACATTTTATAAGGTGACTTTGACTTAAAAGCATGGGCAAAGAGATGTGTCAAAGGGTAGTCTAGTACACTCTCTGGAGCAATGCAGTAATGAATAATTCAGAAACACAATTCTCTATCAAAGCAGTGAAGGTGGAAGAGGTGATTTGTGTTTTGAGGAGAATTATCGGTCAGCTCTTTTTTCAAGCGCTGGGCGTGAATCATACGGTCCGTTGTTTCAGAGAGTTTTGGCTGCTCTCCAAAGAGAACCTTAATATTTCAGCAAAACAGACTTCAACATTTAAGACCGGCTGGGATGATTGTGAGGGGGAGCCTTGTTTATATATGAAGAAACATATTTTTATAATTGTCTCTTTGAGTGTGATACCCAGAAAGATGAGCTTTTAGGACAATCTACAATGAATCTATTGAAAACTAACAATGTTTACAGCAGCGTTGCATCACCCCACCCCTGCCTTATCTCTTCACTTTTACAATTTATTTCTCACTGCATATTTCCTTCCTTCAGTTTTCTTCAGCATATTTTGAAAGGTTGTTGTTGTTCTGTCTCTAAAAGTGCTGACAACATCTTGGCCAGGCCAACTGATCGAATGAAATACAAATTCAAGCTAAAACACAAATGAACTCTGGCATAAAAATAGCAGTTGCCACTGGATGGAGACAGATGTAATCCAGTTAATACATACACTGACCTCAGCAGTACTATCTGCCTATCCATATTCCATAAATAGGACTATTATATTGCTGACCACTTTGTTATGATGTTATTGTAATAAATCTGGAGGGATCGAAGCTATTATTATGGGTAATGTATTATTATACATTACCCAATGAAAAAAAAAAATCTCACAATCTATGAGCTGGAATTACAGGGTTTGTCTGGTGTTTTTGCAAAAAAAACAAAAGAAAAATCTTCAAAAACAAATGATCAAAGTAGCTGTTGTTAATTTTCTGTGAATTAACCAACTAATTCTTCCAGTTCTACAAAGTCAGCTCACATTTTTCCAGTCCAAATTTCCTTAACAATCTACCCAGTTCTGCCATCTCCAGCAACATCACATTATTAGTGCTGTTTGCTTTTCCGCCTCTTTTTCCTTCTTGTTTTTTTTAACGACGCCTGTGCTCACAGACTGAGCACAAGCCCTGAGCTAAGGACAAAAAAGTTCAACTGTCACAGAGAAACACTGTGTTTGTGTTTCTGACCTCTTCAAGCAGAGCTGTAAAAGGGACATCAGACCAAAGGAAGAGTTTGGGACACAATGGTTATGACTCATTGGGGTTTCAGTAAAACGTCAGGACTGGGGAGAAAAAGCCTTTGCCGGGCTCAGAGATAAAAGAAAATAACATTCCAGACAGTAAGCCAGAATGTTCCTCACATTGGATTGTGACCTTTACAAGAACATTCTTGTTAAGCTCTATGTGACTGTTTCATCACATGTAAGAAATATTGGTATCAGAGAAGCTACAACTACCTGATAGGAATATCAAAATCTTGAGTGTTATAAACTAGATGATTTTGTATGTACTCTTTGTGGGAATCAAAATGTCACTGATTTGATGATAACAGCTGCAACCTGCTGCGTTAGCCCTTAAGATCTGCTCTCTGTAAGTTAGAAATGAGATGGCCTTTTTTAAATGTCTCCAGCTGTTATAATAAATAATAAAAATCTTTCTTGGGGAAGTATAGCATTGCCACCTTGTTAGTGGGACTTCAGTGATTGAGTTAAGAAATTATGTGTTTACTGCGTACAAAGAAACACTGAACATCATACTATACAGGCAAAGATAAAAACAAACAGGAAATACTTCAGTGTAGGGTCATACTAAAAATATACATGGGTGTTATTTAAAATTGTAATACTGATGTTAATTTAGTTTTATTTTAAATACATTTACAGATGCATCAGACTTTATAGACAAAATCATTAATTTTACTGTAGTGGAGTTCAAGGCTTCTTCATTTTCTCACTAATTTGTTTGCAGTGATCATGCTCATGTCTGTTGTTTGTAAAATACAGCTGTGTTCCAATTCCATACTCATTATATATACTACGACCTTAATGTTTGTAGTATAATGCGTTTGCAGTTGGTATCCAATAAATTAACATACATTATACTTTACACCCACAGTCAGTGATATAACATGCAACTTCGGAAAGGCATTGCCAATTCAATGTTAGAAAAAGAAAGCAAAAGGTTGTTTTGTTTGTTTGTGTCCTTTCCCCCCCAAGAGCTTTCTGTAGCTGTATCATCTGTGAACTAATGATGATTAATGGAATTGGATACTGCTTTCAAAGATGGCGCACCATTTTTATGATAGTTGCTAACAACATAAAAAAAGCAGATTTTGGCATGTTTGTGACACCAATTTTCGACTGCTGCTTTCCCAGTTATTGTGTAGGGAAGAATATTTTTGTGTCACCTGAAGATCCAAAAAGTTGCAAAACTCCACAGAGTAACTTTAATGTTGCCACCTTTTCAGCGTGAGCACACTACAGTGCACATAACACCTGCTTAGAATTAGGGCAGAATTGGGTTTATTTCTTTCCATTCGGGTTTTGACTCACCCAACACACAAGGAAGTGTGACTCAGTGTAGATGAAAGCAACCACAAGTTGTAATGCAGCATGCCGTTTTTTAAACCAATAAAAACAGTCATGACACTGCCCTTTGAATGCCATGGTACAAATGTGTACATCATGTTATAGCTTACTCCTACTGATGAGTAAGACCCTACACACAGACCAGATTTAACATCTCACACTTTGCTCATGTCACCTTCACATTTGTCTCCAAACTATTTTATTTGACATCACCTGTGGATCAGCCAAAGCTAGAAAGATAAATGTTTGTGTGGAGAGCGACAAAAGGACATAAAATGGAGGCATATACCGCATATGACAGTGCCTGCACGACGCAAATTCATTCATGATCCTCTTGTCTGTCTGCATAATATACTCCATGGCATGCAATAAGAAGTTGAAGGTTATTCTTAGCCAGTGGGAGAAAGCACTTTGTCACACCACAGAATAACATGTCATATAAATACTTTGATATATGTGTTATTGCTATGAATGCAAAGGCATATTTCATGTTGATCAGACAAGCTTGAGTATTAAAGATGTATTGGTCTTCTGCTGTAGATGACAGATACAGTGACATACTGTACAAAGCTGTTATGCCAGAGAGAAATGTCTTTATCTGCCATTCTTCCAGTTTCCTTTCGTGAATGTACGGTGTTTTTCACACACACAAGTCTCAGCACCGTTCCACTCACCTGAAGTGCTTTCGAACCAACCAGCACAGAACTCCTACTGTGAATATATTCAGCTACCAGGGGTGAAAGATCTAATTGTTGTAGCTTTGATTGCTTGTCAAGAGCAGCAGTTATATTACTGACATCCCACTTAACATCAGCTAAGTGCAGTGGGTTGAGTGACACGTAACAGCATAAGCATCCTCTTAGCAACAATTGATTAAGGAAGATGCAACAAAGATCAATGAATGCATTCTGTCATTACGACTTTTACTTTTTGTCATAATCACACACATTCACAACCTTCCAAATTTTAATGTGTGATCCAGTAGCTTGTAGTAAGTAACTCACATCAGCACTTAATGACAATATCAATGATGTAACAAATAAAAAAAAATGCTTACAAATGACCAATTTATTAGTAACCGATATATTCATCTTCCAAATGCAATCCAATATATGCGTGGTATATCACCCACAATGTTTCAGGGTTCTGTGAGAGAAAATAAACTGAATCCCTGTTATAAATATCCGGATGTTTTCATCTGCATTATTTTGAACTCAACACTTACCTGGGAACACTGCCATAGCTCTTCTCCCCATCCATTCAGAATCCAGTGGGGGGAAGTATTTTTAGCTACATTTTTCATTTCACTCTAATTGAACTATAAAAACAACCCACAATCAGGAAGCAAGTCTTAGTTGAATGCACACCCTTCCCTGCATACAAACAGTAAACACAGACTCAGAGACGCAGATATATACTGATAAACACACAGAATAGATGCACACACTACAGATTTAGTTATGTTAAGTATGTGTACTGTGTGATGTGTACTTTATCCTCCTTGGGTGACATTTATTGCTTTGTTTATATGCTTGATTAATGTAATTATTTTCCAATTATAACTTGTATCTAATCTTATAATCTAAATCTAATGTTAATCTAAATGTTATATTGCCAATAATGAAGGGATTACTTCCCTTTTCTAAGGTGAACACATGTTTAAAAGGTTTAAAACTTCAGTACATGGGCGTCCTGTCCTATACTTTCTACAGTGCATTCACATTTTGGGAATTAAATAGTTGTTCAATGCAATTGAACCTTGTCTAAACGTAATTCAAAGAGATAGTATGATGTAACAAGTATTTTGTGGGGATACAGGCAACATGTAACCCCAGGACTGAAACATCCACTGTGTAGAAGCTAGTAATGGCCTCTTACTATAGCAGAATTTATGGTAATGGCTTTGTCCTGCGTTTCTCTGAATTGGGATAACTTTACCCAATATACATTTGTGAAACTCAATGGTTAGTCAACAAAACTTTCTCTTGTATAACATCTTGATTGCAAAAATGAGACATGCAATTTTAAATATTGGTAGTAAAAATCTAGTATTTGTGTGTTTTGCTGTTGCACCCAATGGGTCTACTAGCCACTAATTAGCCATACCCTCTGATAACTATGCTGCACCTTTATTTCCAAGGATTGCTGACTTTAAACCTGTGATCTGCTAACTGTAACTACAGTCTTATTCGCATCATTACACAGTGCTGACTGAGCATGATACCACGTGCGTAGCCATCAAATACATGCCAAAGAACCGTCTGCCAAATACTCTTTTTCAAACAAGTCAGCTGGAAATGTGGGGGAAAAATATGTCAGCTGAAGACTCCATCCAACTCATGGAATTAGCATTAATTAGCAGAGTAGCTGCAGCTGACGAAAGCTGCCAACAACAAGTGACATTTCAACCTGTGAAATCAACAGTTGCAGAATAAACATGTCAAACCTGCTTTAGTCTACTTCTCACTGAATTCAAGGATCCACTGTTAACAAAAAACACCTAAAATTTCAACTGTCAAATCTGCCAACAATATAATTGGAAATGGCGTGTGTGTCACACTAGAATTCAAAGCTTGACGTGAATAGCAACAGGAACTAAGAGAGGTAAAGCTTAGCAAATTCTTCACCTACAGTGAGTGAGGTGAGCATATTATTGACATTCGACTGAACAAATGCTGTTGATGGACACATAGTGGCAGCGGTTGGCCTTAGTATAGGAACTTTTCCACCTTTAAGTACGAGGTCAGCCTCTTTGTCAGAGGTCCTTGCCTCTTTCACCTTATTGATGGTTATCAGATAAGTTTCCTCAAGGCTGCACACATCCAGCATCTCTTATGAGGTGTTTTGTTTCATTAAGAATTTCAAATTATACATTATCGTGTTGTGTTTAAAAATACTTAAAGTTAATTTTCAGACTGAGACATGAGAATCAGGAAATCCAACAGTTTGAAGACTCTGTTATTAGTTATCATCAATTAATTAAACTTCAATTAATCATCAATTTAGAACGTGTGACCTATGAATAATACAACACCGACTGTCTCTCTTAAAAGTGCCCATATTTTTCATTAACCAGATGCCTCCAGGAAAACTCTTCAGAATTAATGTGCTGGCAATCTTCCATTTTAGCCGCATACCAACAAAATGACTCTGTAATAGGATTTTATGCCCAAGGTGGCAATAAAGTCTAATGAGGAACAACAGTCCTTGAAAACAAAACTGATCATTTGCTAACAACAACATAACAATGCAGAGCTACAATACATTATTTCAATATGTACTATTATGAAAACTAATCATTTTCTATCCCTTTATATCAATGACATTGGGGTGTCACTTCAAATGGAGAGCAATATGTTCTCCGAGTCTCAAGGAGAATCTTGTAAGTGTCAGCCAAAGGGTCAGACTCACCTGAGACAACACACATTTCTTCACAAGCTTCTAAGGTCTCGAAATTGTTGGCATTTCCACCACAGCCTCCAAATTCAAATAGCTCACAGCGTCCTGTGTCGACATTGAAGAAGAATCGGTCCTTAATGGCCTTGCATGGCCCTTGCTCGTTCTTCAGGGCACACAACTCATTGAAGATCAAGAGCTCCTGTTGCGCTCCATCTGTTGAGGTGGGGTAGAAAGACAACTTTTAATACTCTGCTTTTCTGGCACTCTGAGAAAAGCATTTTGTGTGTGTGTGTGTGTGTGTGTTTGAGTAGTGGAAAGAAATTAGGTCACAGCATCAAACTCTAACCCCGGGCTTTGAGATAAGGTGAAGTTGCATGCCAGTATAATTTCTAAAAGACTTCAGTGTATGGCTTGACAGCTTACTGTTTTTGGATACTCTGTTGCAGAGAAAAGGATTTGTTAGCAGGAAAGCATGGTGAGCTGTGTGACGTGACTGAACATTTAGACAGAATAATTAAAAACAGCAATATTGTACAGTCAGGAAAGCACCTCAAATACAATTTTTTTTTATGTTTCTAAAATTACTTAAAATTCAACAAGCCTACAGGTGTGTTTTTTGTACTTGCAGTGAGTATAACCATCAGGGAGCACCTAAATCTACCCTGTACACAAAAGCAGATTCAGGCAGGTGGCAGCTGGCAGGAGGAGGATGAGTGAAAGCAGCAGAGATTTCACAGAATGCAGCACACAGCGATAGTTTGCACTGCGGCAGATCAAGCATGCATACTGCCCAGATTGAGAGACTGTATGATCAGAGTGTGTTTTAAATAATGTGCCTCGCCGTGGAGAGCATTTTCAATCAATGCATGCATAGTGAATATTCTGCTGGACAAAGATAGAGGTCCCATTATTCATAATTGTCAAGATCAGATCCAGTTGTGGACAAAACATTTGCTCTGCAAAGACATACTGCCATCATCATCATCATTCATAAAAGCTGGCTTTGTCAGAAACAGGAAATAGGTGACATGAAACCC
Organism: Morone saxatilis; assembly: GCF_004916995.1. NCBI lineage: Eukaryota > Metazoa > Chordata > Actinopteri > Moronidae > Morone > Morone saxatilis. Next base: position 4,855,920 of record NW_023340095.1, on the reverse strand, counting down.
TTTGAGCTCTACTAACCACTGTTGCAAATGTTAAATCACTATCTCAGTGTGCTGCTGGGAAATGGCTTTCTCTGTCCTCATCCCTGCTGTTTTTAGGTCAGGTCTCTGTTATGCCCGACTGTAGATGTGCACTTACTTCAAACCCCACTGAGAAAAGAGGGATCTCTGTCCAAAGGGATTTGCAGATAGACAATGCTTGAGTGACAGTGTTTAAAAATATCTTTCTGCGTTGCACTTGTTGATATTCAATAACCTTAGTGTTATGTAGTCGGCCCATTACTTTAGTTCAGACGGAAATATCTCAACAACTATTAGATTGATTGCCATAAAATGTGGTACAAGCATTTATGTCTCCCACAAAATGAACTGTAATAATGTTGGTTATCCTCTGACTTTTCATCTACCATCAGGTCAAAACTTAAATCTTTCCAGTACACTGGTTTTGAGAAAATACTATGCAATTACTGACATTTCCATGAGCCTTAGCTGTACTTTGTATAGCTTGCCCAATCGTGGATCAATATTTGGCTTTGGTTTTTAGAAAATCCATTAAATATTCATGTAATTGTGACCAAGCAAAACACTGAGTGTAACATTTTACAGTTAAAACCTATCTAGTTCAAATCTAATTGATCATATATTTACTGCGATTTGTTGTTGCTTATCAGCTGGAATACATCTACATATACTGATATATCTGCAGTAAAATATTAATGGCCTGGACGATTTATGGGTTTAGGTGCTAGTGTGTGTAATGTGAGTATGCATAACACACTAAACTAAGATGAACATGGTAAAAATACCTTCTTAACATTGTCAAAGCACCTCTGTGCCTCTAGTACAGCTTTATAGAGCTTAGCTGTAGATAAAATATGTTGTTGTTGTTTTTTTTATCATTTAGTTCATAGTTTAATCATCATCCAATTCTATTTTTTCCCGGTGTAAATAAAAGCTTGGAAAACAAATATTAAATTCTCTTTCTTGTAAGGTACAAAGTTCTATCAAAGGACATCCTCTAATGGGAACCACCCTGCCCTGTCCTATCAGCACAACAGTCAACAAACAGTCCCTCTGCCAGGCGAGGTAATGAGGGCAACAGCTCACCACTACGACCTGTCTTCTTCCTTCACTCTTCCAATTCTAACTTATAACCAGAGATTGGGGACACCGATCAAATACTACCAATTTCCTTCCTTCCGCCGACCTGTGGTATTGCTATTACATGTGGGAGGTGGGGTAAGGGCAGTGGGGCTCCCCTACAGAGACTTGTGGTATTTTTTATTTACGTTCTTGTCGTCTCTGATAAGCAGTACAAGATTGGGCTGTCTAGCAAGGGAGAAATTACACAGCTACACAAGCAATCTGGGTCTCTGTCTAGTACCCAACCCCATTTTGGCTATGCAAACACACATTATTGCTGAACCCCACTGAACAAACTTTACAAAGAAATAATGACAAGTTGAGACTGTTTGCGCTCATTGGAGGCCTCAAGCTACCATGACATGGCAACAGATTCATTCCTTTTGGAAGAAAAAGTACAGACATGGTGCACACTGGTATTTTGTATGTGTTTTAAATAAGACTGTTCAAAAAGGCAGACTTTGGCCACTCAGGACGAGGGAAAAGAAACATGTTCTTCTTATTGATTTCTGCTTGTCTTGTCTGAGACAGACCAATGTACAATAAGCAGTGTGTTCTTCAATCACTCATGTCCAACATCCAGACAGAGGCATTGTGAGGCAGTCCACAAGAAAAACAACAGAAGACAAAGAGCCAAATTAAAACATTTCCTCTGCAAGTAAACCAGAAATGTTCCTTGAAGGACACACACATTGTAATGCGCGCAAAGTAAATCTTTTAAAAAGTGAAGTCAATTTTTGAATATGCAGACTGCAACTTATGTATATTTAATAAACATAAGGCCCAAAATTCAAGTGTGAATTCCAATAGAGCAATCACACAAATCATAGTACAATGCATAGCTGCTGAGGCTGTGGGCGAACCAATGTGACCCATGGGCCATTGTGAATACCCATAACTGTACTATGAATCGTATTCCTGTCCAGTGAAGATGAATAACGGAATAGAAACAATCTCTGTGTCCACTCCTCTATTTACATTTCTTATTGACACGTGACAAGCAACAACTCCGTTTCATACAGCGATATAAAGTACTCAGTCTGTTTGTACCGCCTTGTGAACTGCAGCCGGGAATGCATGTTAAACAATTGCATAATATCTTTCAAACTGACATTCTGTCCATTAACCTAAAATTGATAGTTTTAATAAAATGGAATATGGACAGAGGAAGAAGCTGTGAAGACTGATAAGTTACTAGCACCGCCAGTCATTCGACACCTACAGTGAGTGAATCAGTAATGGTAGCTGTATTAGAGTGCCTGGATCAAATGTGCTCAATGCAATTGCATCAGTTTGGTTCTTTAAATAGCTACAAACAAACCAATATGAGCATGTGTGTAAGTGTTTTTTTTATGTATTTTTTGCAAAATATTCAGTTGGTATTGATTTTACTTGGTGGTAAGGTAGTTATTTGTTGTTTTGGCTTATATAAAATTCCCAAATAGTGGCTACTTCAGTGGAAGAAAGAAAATTCTGTTAAACGAGAGAAATTAAGAGCAGAGTCTTAAACAAGTCCAGTTTCGCAAACCTGCACCCGCAAAGCTGAGTGCTGGAACTGACCCATTAAGTCAAATCCCCAGCCTGTTAGTATAAGCCCCCCAATCCGACCTGTGATTAAACACACATGCTACCACACACAGTCACACCGATGTCAATCGAGCTATGTGCCAGTTTGCTGAATCCACCACCATACATTTTCAAATTATCTGATGTCCAGGGACAAATTTTTATTGCTAACTGGGTCATGCCATCCTTGTTTTGTCCTTCCTTGGCAGTTGGAGAGTTGTGTTCTTGGAAAAGAATCTGCCAAGTGTCACTGCTCCGGCTGCAGCTGTCTATGTCGTTTCCTTAGAGACGAGATGCCGAGCTTGCGGCTTTCACAATAAAATAAATCCTAGTAGCTAATTAGGTTTGATCATATTTGGCTCATTTAGATGTTAAAAATAGCTTGGGCAATGATTTTAATTTCTGATCTCTCTAGGATAACATATTTTTCTTTTCCCACCTGCATTTGGCTCACTTTTACCAGTGCCTGGTACACGTGAATTTATAGGAATATATTTTTTACTTGTTACACAACCTTGCGGGTTACCCTGTGGTTACCCACGGGGTACCCGACACACTGCAGGACTCAGAGAGAGTCGTGAGAATATCCTGATTTCATTAGTACTATAGAATTGCACATGAAGTAGGCTACAGATAATTTCATTGTTTTCTTTTTCCTTTGCCTTTATTAGTAACAACCTTTATTTTCTTTTGTTGCCCACACCCAAGCTATTATTTGAGGCTCAGCCATTATTTGAATGCTGGCCTTTATATTAAAACTTACTGTAGGCTAGATGAGCATGTGATGGCATTTGCGTATCTTGACAGCTTTATATTGTAGCTACTCTACTTTTAGTACACATTGCATGATGCAGTTTCATACATGCAATCAGAAGTACTAAATGCACACAAAACAAAGAGAGTTAATAGCATGAACTCCTATTTTTTTCCTTTTTGTTGGTCCCACAACCATGCATGCAGAACTAGAGACACTCTTGCAGATTGACATTTGTTAGAATAATACAACAACCTTTCTGTACAATCCACATAAAATCCATCCAAAGCTCCAGATCTGTCATCAGGAATCCTCCATGTTGTTAAACAGAAGGTCAATAAATATAGTCCTACTCACACAATGCATCAGCAAAACCATTGGAATCCGACCAACAAATCAGCCAGCTCCTTGAAATATGGACATGTTGAATAGGGAAACAGATTTTAGATGTGTCAAATTTCCATTGGCAGCTAGTCTCCTGAGTATTGCTGACAGGCTCAGCTTGGCCAAGATCTGCACGCACACTCACACATTTGGATAAAGATCTGAGTTACTCAACATATGCACCATGCCAAGCACCTCTTTAATTCCCAATATGGGCAGGTTGAGTCAGTTTGAGGCCCAGTCCCAGCTTGTTTAGTATAGCAGAAGATTATCCTGTATCTCCATTTCTAGGTCTTTTAGCAAGGGGTCTTAAGCACTAACTGTACAGCAGCCAAGGATCAGCAAACAACAAAAAACAGACCATTATTGATGACTCAGCACCAACACCAAAGGGTATACACCGTTATCAGGATGACAGTATGATGTACTAATAAAACAGCTTGAGAAAGTGAGATGTAGACGTATGAAGACAGCAACAGAGAAAAAGAGCAGAGCAATGCCAAAGTCTTGACAGCTCCTAGTGGTTTTGTCATCTGCAGCCCTAACCAGATGACTTTACACTCCGTGAGAGAAAAATTGTTTCTGTGCTTTCTTAAGGGTATCCTTTTTAACATGTTTCCCATGCTGTGTAACTTGAATAACAGTAAAAAAAATATAACGATGTTTAAGACGTTTGTACCAGTAGAAACTATGAAAAGGAAATAATGACAAAGGAAGTGGAGTGAGAAGAAAACATTGCAGGTGACTTGCGAGTATAATGTGTATTTCTTATTAGAACAAAACATCATTCTTATGATCTAACTCAGTAATTCACCGATGCCCCCCTACAGTGCTGGGGTATTTCTGGAGTCTGATTAGGTGCTAATATACATACTAAACCCTCCCTAGTGTTTCTATATAAGCTGAAACAGTGCCAGTCCGAAGCACAGCACTGAGATAATTGGACAGGAAACAAAGCTTAAACTAAAAAGCAGTCAGAGAGTGCATCCCAGGCTGTAGAATTCTCAGAATTTGGGATTTCAATAACAATACCTTTTTAGACATTTTTCAAGTTCACCAAGTACCACATTAAATCCGTAAAAGTGAAGTGTTCTCAAGAATTATGGCAAATACAGATGGTGTACACTCACAAATTTAAGGATAGAGGGGATGTTACACAGATTGTAAAGCCATAATACTGACCTGACAACAAGAATTTAGCAACCAGTTACGGGATATGAAAAACTAATTAATAATTTTTATCATTCATCAAATTTGGTGATAATTGGATGAAAAAAATGAAAAAACAAAGTTTGCAAAAATGTCAAAATGGAGCACATATTGGGTAAAGGGGTTGGCCAATATGTACAGCATGTTCGTGTGTTGGTCCAATAAAATTCAAAAGAATTTAATTTAACAAAAAAAACCACAAAAAACTCTGATAGCCAGACTGAAAACAAAGCCTCCATAATGAAGTTAATGGAGGCCTGAATGACTTAAGATTTTTGTTTTTGTAATTTCATTGTTGTTACCTTGGCAATGACGATGAAAGCTATTGGTCAACCGATATGGATTTTTCAATGGCCGCTGCCGATATATAGAGAGCAGGGCACCGATGGCCTATATAGTATAATGCTGATATCAAAACAAAGAAGTAATGCATAATTCCATTATTCCATGCACACTACAATCTAATATACATGGTTATCTAAACCAGTAACATGTTGTTTTAGATGGAGTTTTTATTAAGTAATGAAACAGAAAAATTCAATGGTTTATGATGTAGATTTCAGAATGTGACTTTTAGGGAGAGCGGGTTACAGTATGTCAGACGCTACTTCATTCAATTGCATTATTATAACATGATATATGTATAACGCTAGCCAGCAACAGTTTTAGATCGGATTTGCTTTGCTGACATTTATGGTGGGAGAAAAGTGCTAACATTTAGAAAAGACAATGGTGACTGAGGACATTTTTATGCATGAGAGTTACAGAACGGGGCTGAAACCTTTTTAACACCTTCCCAAAACTCACAAAGAGGAGCAATGTTGTTCGATAGCAGCCACACAGACATTTTTTTGTTTATCAGCCTTGCGAGTACAGGCATAGACCAATGTCAATATCCTCAAAATGCCAAATAATCAGAGATTTTCAGATCAGATTGTATGAAATACAAGATGAGCAGAACTCTGGACACAACACTTAAGTGTGAAATAAGGGTAGATGAAATAAATAATTGTGAACCTTTGAACAAAGGATGACCACGCACTATGGTCCAGAAGTATCATATGCATGTGGTAACATCACTGAAATAGGAAAAACAACTGAAGCGCTTCAAAAAGACTGAGGTGAACTTGATCATCCCTGCAATGCATATACCAGTAGTGAAGTTAGTCACCACTGTTAGAACAATCATTTCTTTGGTGATTCACTTGGTTCATGAAGTGAGTACAAACTCCATTAAATAAAAGGTACCTGTATGTTGGATTGCAACACTTGGTCAGAGCAGTATGCGTGTGCTTTATTGAAAAAACCAAAAGAGTGCATCAGAAGTGTCAGAGATAGGCCTGCAATGTAAGAAACGCTGTCAGTGTTTATCAGAACCATGCCCTGAGGTCAGATAAAGGGCTGAGGGTGAGTCACCATCTGTCCCAAGGTTTTACAACTCAACTCAACAAATGCAGCTATCCTCATTAGATGTGGATTGTTATCTGTGTGTGTGTGTGTGTGTGTGCCTGTGTTTTTCATTCGTCTCTGCTGTCATTCTGTTTTAAAGAAAGTATAAGAAACCACAAACGGACATGGCCCTAAGAACACAACTTTTTCATGTTCAAATGTTATTTAATTTATGGACTAGACATGTATGTGTTCAAAACAGTAGATTTTTGTTCTTTTAATAGAGTAAGTACAAAGTTGTTGTGCCATAGAGTGAGCCTATTACTTTAAAAGGGTGCTGCATTAAGGGTTATTTATAGCCTTATTGTTACCTATGTGTTCATGCATTACTGCTACGATTAGTCAGTCAGTATAAAAAGTGACCATGTCAGTCCAGTTTTCTGCTCGTTCATGTTACAGTGGAGGATGTGTAAGTACTAACAAGTGGAAAGTGTCTCCCAACATATTTACCGCAGATATTTACTGGACACAGTCACCTGTCAAGTGTCCAAGTAATATGTTGTCACTGTATGTCTGGTTAGAGGATGGTGAGCCCACAAAGGATGTCTGACAACTCTTAACTGTCAGAGAAATTCTTTCCTCAGCCCCAGAATGACTCATTAATGACAAAAACTGAATGAATCCAGGAATGCCTATTATTAGACACACCAACTGATGAATATACTTGGATGAACTACCTAAACGTTTATTTATCCTTGCACAATTTTCGAACAATTCACTATGCTTAGTTTTTACAAGCGACAAAGCTCCAAGGATGAGAACTTACCTACGGGCCAACCCCTGCTAATTTTTTTTAAACACAGTGATACATGTGATGTTTTCTCTTTAACAAAGCCATCTCTTCAAAGCATAAATAGCACAGACACCAGCATGCAGAGAGCATATTAACCAGACAAGAGCCAATCATTTCTTTTTTGTTGTCTTGCTACTTACAGAATTAATGTTAATTAGCTACAGCTGAGTAAATTAGCTGGTGACAGTTGTTATTGAAGCCAATGAAATCAACAGTTGTTAGGTGAAACTTTGATTTCTTCCAGCTTTCTAAGACACCATTAATTATGTTCATATATACTATTATAATTAAACACCATTCCCAGTGTTATGTTCTAGCCATACGGGAGACCTACTGGACATCAGAAACATACGTCATTACTTTTACTCTTAAGGCCTTCCGTTATTATCAGTGACCATGTCAACACCCCAAACTGGGAGTGGAATCAAACAGGTGAGGGTGGTGGTTCCGTGTTGCACAATTTATGACTCTGCTTTCAAAAAACGACAACATATTATGAAACACGGTTTCACTTCAGATTTTACGATAAGTGTTGTCAAATTTGATGAAATACAAGACCGGCAGAGCTCTTTTCACAACACTTAAATCAAGTGTGAATAAAAATAATAGTGAACCTCAAAAAGAGTTGGTATAAGAAAACTAGAAATAAAAACTGACAATGACCCTGCAGATTATTTCAAATTCAGCTCATTAAGGTGATAGACTGGCCTTTGAGCAGCTACAGAGAGGGATGACCTCATTCCTGCAGCAATCTTGCAAACAGGGAGAGCACTTCCTATGGCACTGTATGCTGGGAGATCAAAGTGGGCTTTCAAGGACCTTCCAAAGCACTATCTCCAGCAGATCAAAGGAATCCCCAGGAAACACGGACACGTTCATGCCTCCAGGAGAAATCTGTTGCCAATTCTATGAACAATAAAAGCTTTGAGAGCTCACAATGTGTGGTCGGGGAACAGACTGGGGGCTACCCTGAAGACTGAGTGAGTAGTGAACCTACTTGTGCTTGGGCAACAACAGGCCTGGTCCTGTATAGCTCGATACATCGAGCATGACACAAACTCTGCCAAGATTGGTTAGATTGCTTCTGGAGACGCCCAAGAGGAAAACTTTGCCCTCTTGGTACAGTCACATGAAAGATCATATAATATGTGTTACAACACAGTCAACCTACAGATCTTTGTGCAAGCCAATATGTGTTTTAACTGATGTTGCTAAGGATTGCTTTTTTCCTTTGCTCTAACTAGCAGCACTGCAGGGAAACCTCCTTAATTATCTGAAAGGCTTGCGAGACCCATGCATTTTTAATCAGAGCCTGCATGCTGGTATGGCAGGTGGTGAGGGAGGCGGGATACAATGAGAGAGTTAATTGTCGCTCCACAACTCGATAGCATTTGTAGACCTATTTGTCCATGCCAAGCCAGCTTTAACATTTATCTCAGCATGCCTATTCCACCCACAACTTCTGAGGGGTTTCATTGTCTTTCAAACAGAAGACTCTGGACAGATGAACAAAAAAATCGAACTTTCTGTCTGCCTTTTTTATGGCTTTGACTATCTTCCCTATATCTAACAGCCGCAAACTTGAATAGCTTTTTTTCCATCAACTGACTCTTCTCCAATGTCAGCACAGTGGTGGAAATATCCACGCTGTCCCTGTGCAGTTGCAATATCTAAGTTGAGCCCTTACCTGTTTCCCGCTTGGTCTGGATAACAAAACAATAGTGGAAACCAGAAATCCCTCTTGCTTCAGTGATTCTGCCAAATCCGCGCTCTGACGTCTGAGCGCTGCCGAACCGAACAATCCCACTCAATGCCAATTAGAGTTTGTCTCGGCTGCTTCTCAGCCAATCAATTGGACAAAGTGCGTTTCCTGGGCTGTACTCTAATGGGGGTGTATATGATTAGTTGAACTGCAGGTCGGTGACACATATCCTTAAACTGGTCATGCCTTTGCAAGAAATCAAGCATGCATCTGTAACAAAATGTTGTCTGGCCCTTTAATTTGTCAGATAATGGCAACGTCTCAGTCCAGAAGGAGCATATGGCAAACAATGATGTGGGCATAAGTTTGCCATAAGTTGCACAAGCCTGTAGGGGAGAAAGTACCAAGGCACCATCTGCCAAATTGGGAAGGTCCCAATTACAAAACACCCAGTGAATAATTCATCACATCACTTGCAATAACAACCAAATGATTCACAAGGATGGAGGTGTTCAAATCAGTAATAACATGTGTTCAAGAGGGGAAAAAATCAAAGGCTTTCAATACAAAGAGCACCGGCATATTAAATTGTGATTTGATTATAATTCATGTAACTGCCTGAAGTGAAACAGGGGGTCTGAACAACTGTAATTTTAATTAAGAAACTTCTAATATTACATAAAATCTAACTACATCATTTTAATCTTAGGGTAACTACCTAACCCAACACAATGGTAAAGTAACAATTTGTGAGCAACTGCTTATTTATAAGCCGATGTAGGTCAGCAGAAAGTATTATAATAATGCTCCCACAAAAGCAAGAACTACTTTAAATGACACAAAAGAGAGCTACGAGGAACTGAAGAAACGCCACAATGGGATTCAGTCTGTGGCCAGCCAGGCTATATTGTAAAGGGGCCAGAGTTTTTAACAACTACTTTAAACACATAGGCAGTAAAATCTATGACAGTTTATGTTAATGATTTAGTGTTTTCCCACAAGGTTTATGAAGCTTCAGTAAATATATTGGGATATTTAATTATATACTGACTGCTGCTTAGATTCCTTTGCCCTGCTCACATACCAAATGATTTACTTGTCTCAGATCTTTGAACATGTAAGACTTCATTCAAACTAAGCTCCTTGTAAATTTAATTAGCTGAGTTAGGATCATCTATGTGAAGAAAAGTTAATTATAGCATAAATTGGAAGAAAATATTAACTTGCATCCAGCCTGTCACACAATTGCCTAACACACAGTCGCCCAAAATGGGGTACCAGGCAAGCTTAAGGCATTGCACGTGGCTCACTTCCATGCAACATGGTGCTGTTGTGCCATCAAAAGCTACCAGAATGGTCATGCCCCCTGAGATCAGGGATCAGCTGCAGAGGTGGGAACACATAGGATTTCTTATCCAAGCTGTTCATGAAAACCAGGAAGCACAGAAGGCAGTTAACAAATTCATTTGCTATGAAGCAACTAGTCACATCTCACATCTCCCATGTATTTAATGTAAATAAATGCGTTGCTGCTAAATATTGTCACTTCAGCTGTTACCTGAATACACACAAAGTAAACGTACAGTATGTTCTATCATTCTGATTCTGACATTAGTTATTTTCCCCTTGGGGCCTTGTGTAACTGTAAATGAGCTCTGCTTAGAATAAGCCGTGTAAATGAATATACAACATTAACAAATTACAAGCACAATAAATAAGTATATGAGTCTATAAAGACACGCACACTGCACAGTTTCATCTCAATCCACTCATCCCAAGCAAGTACATTTTCAAGTGGCATTAAAAACATACTGCTCAACCCCTGAGGCGTATTATCTTAAAGTCTAATATAGCTTGACTACCATAGACATACATGAATGTTTATAGCGGCTTAGCTTAAACTGAGGGATCCTTAATGCTTTACTAGAAGAAAAAAAAATCTAATTCTTCACACTCACAATCCACCTTCTGTCACTCATTCATACTGGCTATAGCAGGTTTGACCCACAACAGGTATAGTGTAACTTTGGCCTATGAGTGAGGCACATCTGCCCAAAAATCTCATTGTTTTGTTCAGGGTTTTATTGTAACATCTAAATCCATTTAAAACATTCATTCATTCATCCATATTACAGTCTTTTCAATACTGTGGTATTGTGTTATCTTATTGCAAGATCAGATTCAATATGAATTAAATATAAGCCTATTCCCTATCTATACTATCATACCATTATAATGTGTGTGAGCAGTGTTTTCAGAGCGTGTTGTTTGCCACAAGGCAATATTATTTTCCGTCAGAAAATCTGAAAAAAATACACTTTAGCAAGTCAATAACTCCCACAGGATAAAACCACACGGCAGGTTTCTGAACAACCACTAAGAGCTTTCATTACATGAAAATAATAACCTGTTAAATTTCTAAACTTTATTTTTCTAAATGCATCTAAATGCATACCCCACATACAATGGAGCTGTTATTTGTCAAACACTGAATGGACCCTCAAGGACTCTACAGGCTACAGACATGAACATTTGTGCTTTAGCCTCTTCTCCTTTCATGTGGATGTGATTACACAGCTGAATCAATGGGACGGACAGAAAGCGAGAGCAAGTGGCTCATTCCCTGTCCGTGCAAATGTCATCCTCGACTGATTGTACTGTAGATGCACTCTTGATTAGATGAGAAGATCGATACATCAAAAAAAGGGAATGTTTCTTCTATTGGCAGTTGGTGAGCTTTAGTGAGACTGAAGGTTTAGTCTGAAAGCATGGTTTCCTGAGAGGGATTGAACCTACTGCTGTTGGAGGTCACACCTAAGGAGCAAATTATAACATAAAAAAATAGGCTATACTTAAAGTTCAAAGATTCCATTTTGTCCAGAACAGCAGCATCTATCCTCTCTGATGCGAACACTGTGTGCCTGTCATTATTGTAGATGCCTCATAATTCACTGTGGCATGTCTGAATATTCCTCTCAAAAGTCACCTTTGAGAAAGAAAATGGTAATCTTAAGCAGTGCAAACAGTTATTTTATGCCCGTAACAGGTAATAATTTTTTGATATACTGTGTGTTCAGACAGAAGGTTAAGCAAATTTTAGAGGGCGCGATTGCATACAAAGTCAACGGAACAGGGATGCAATTAGACACAAATTCACCTGGGTTGGCATAAATTGTTGAAAATGAATTGAGCTTTGACTTTGTGCATATGCCGGGATCTCATTAATCTGCTTTATTAACGTACAGAAAATACGTTTAACAATAATAGTTTAACACGTGCAATGTTTACTATGTTCACAATCTTAGTTTAGTATGTTAGCGTGCTAATATTTGACTGTTGGGAATGTCATTAGTTATTAGTAAAGCATATGCAAGTTTTTTTCAAGTGAAACACAGATTGCAGATAGAGAACACAAACACAGTAGATTGCAGAAACAGACTGTGTGTTCAAATAGAATTTATATTCTATTATTTGGGACATTTAAATATTCCACTTGTTTAAAAATCCAGATATACCCAGATCTTGCAGTTATTATTATTTTAATCTGAGTGGCCTATTTGCAAATCTATGTGTTTTCAAATATCACATTATCTTATACTAAAATGTTGATTTTAATTCTATAGTATACAGTTGGTTTGAGTCACACAGTACACAATTTTTATACATTTAACCGTGCTTGAAACATCAGCAAGCTCACTATTTTAATCTGAAAATGCAGGAAAACTGCAGAAGAAAGCGCTTGCTGGCATGGTTTTCATTTTTCCTGTTATCTTTTGCTTTGTTTTTTCTTGTCTTGTTTATCTGCTTAAAGGTCTTGTTTGGCTGACTGTAGGCCTACTACCCCCATGATGGCATGATAGCTGATAGCGTTTAGTGACTACTACAGCATGCAGTGGATAAAAGTTGTGCAACTTCTAATTTTGATGGACTTGCATTGAACCTGATACAGCTTTGCCGAGTGAGCATTCTCGAGTTTAGAAATTGTAGTGCTGAAGGTAAACAAAGACAGATCCAAACACATTATCCATTTACGCAACTACACCCAGCCCTGACAGCAGACGTCTCTATTTATACTACATTTATTTTCACCTACACTTGATATTAATTCAACCTCAGCATTTTTTCACACTACATTTCAGTCCTTTATGTAGTTACTTTTATCTGATCCACTTATTTTGAGCAGCCAAAGTGGAAAAATCTCAACTTCAACTTCCTCAAGCAGTCAAAAACAAGAAAGCCATCGTCCACTCCCAGCTTGTCTGAACTGGCACAGGGAGAAGACAAAGCGATCACTCTCTCATCAGCCATTTATTTTGAGTGCTTCTTCAACAAGTTCAGACTTAGTTCACCTTTCCTTTATTCCCTAAACCTTTTGTACACTCTACTGACATTAGTTGGTTGGTTGGTTGAGTGCAAAGCTTACAATTAGTCGGCACACCATCTTATGCTGAGAAGTTTTTTTCTGCTATATGACATCAAGACATATTGGGCTGAATTTTTTGAGGCAGCACAACAACACGTTGCTTTTTGCCCTCCTTGAAATGTGTTTTTTGTAATCTCTTACACTTCATTCAAAAGATCCATCCATCTATTAGCTACAACTGCTTATCCTCTGCAGGGTCGAGAAGTGGGGTACTGGACAGGCTGGCAGTTCATTACAGGGCTGACAAATAGTAGGCAAACAACAATTCACACCTGCTGGCAATTAAGAGTCACCAATTAACCTAACCTGCATGTCTTTGGACTGTGGGTGGAAGCCCCACGCAGACACAGGGAGAACATGCACACTCCCAAAAGATCCCGGAAAAGCCCCAGCTGGCTGGTGGGTTTGAATCCAGAACCTTCTTGCTGTGAGGCAGACCCCTGCACCACCGCGCCACCCTTGCAAAGCATATTTAACATAAAATAATACAATAACACAAACAATCAAACGCCATTAATATCTCAAACTATATTTTCATTCACATTTTTGGCATCTGTACATTGCTCACTCTTTACCGAGTGACTTACAATAATTGTTATCTCCCACAAGTTCAGTATCCTGTAGGACGCATCACTTCCTGAAACTCCCTCCCTTAAATAAAGGTTACAATTACTCTCAGTCCGACTCATACAGGAAACTCCAGCATAGTCTTATCCATCTGCAGATGGTCAGTTGAACTCTGTTGCAAAAACATTCCAGGCTCAGAAATGATACCACTATCTTGTGAAACAAACCAAAGTGAGTGAGTCATGAAGGCAAGAATAGGACAGGAGTTCATCCCTAATTAGTATCCTTGTTGGTGTTGTTCACCCCCTGTGCAAAATGCAAAATATGTATCCAATAATGTGTCAACATTCAAGAGATTATAGCTTCCTGGAAGCTAGAGAGAGACACTAATAATGTATCCCCAGCTGCAGAGGACCTGCTCCCTACGTAGGCTCATTCTGAGGTAACAAAAACACAACAATTCTTATATTCAGGTGATTAAACACTAATGAAAATGCACCAGTGAATATTATATTCCATTTCTGCTAATACATCCTCCTAACATACCTTTAAATGTCTAGTGTATAGTTTATAGGAATAAATGGAAATGGAATATAATATGTCTAGGTTTGTTTTCATTAGCGTATCACCTGAAAATAAGAATCATTGTGTTTTCCTTACTTTAGGTTTTAATTTACAGAGGGAGCAGGTCCTCCTCTATGTAGTCCAACCATGTTGAACCACTATGTTTCTATAATAGCCCAGAATGGACAACCCTAACACTGGCTACAGATAGGGACTTTCGAGTTTTTCCCAAGCCATCTTACTGTGTCCTTCACGCTTGGTTGAGTCAAGGGGTTTTAGTTGGTTGCAATCGGCAGTCTCACTGCCAGATATCACTAAATCTTACAAACTGGTCCTTGAAGTCTATAAAATGTCAGTATGTTATGTTTCACATGTCACAATGACAGGTCTATGTTACATTATGTTTGCATCATGTTATGTTACCTGACACATATTGATGACACAAAATGATGATTGGTGGCCAAAGTTATCATTTACTGTTCACTTTAGAGTAACCTAGCAAGTGTTTAATGTAGGGAATATATAAGTGTGAAAAAGGAAGGAGTGTTAGAGACATTGCATGAGTCGCTTTGAAAACCTGCCATGTGTAATTTTCCATTTGAAAATATAAATTACATCTCAGGTCAAAAAACGGCCACAGTACAGATTATGTGACGTGTTCAGTGGTTTCCATCTATGGACGTACTGCTAATGGAAGCTACTTATGGAAAGGCTGAATGTTTCCATCAGCCATAGGATTCCACGATAACATTTACGTCATAAAACTTTTTTATCCACTTGGTCCGGTATATCACTATCATTCAATTGCCAGTGAGCTCTGCTATCTTCTTCTATTTGCTTTAGTGAGCAAATAGGATGGCACAGAGTTTTCTCGGTTGTCGGTTTTGGAAATGAGTCGTCTCTCAAACTGCCATCAGTTCTGGAGCTACCCTGCTGTAACTGCAGAAAAGAAAAAGCTACCTTAACCATCTCCTCAAGTTAGTGGGAGAAATGACCAAGGAGATAGTATATTCTCTCTAAATATAGAGCCAAGCAAGTATCCTTTGCCAATTTCTAAAGGACAGACAGATTAACCTGTGTTGCTCATGCTCGTCTGAGTACATTTGTCATCTCCACTGCTGTGTCAACCTCGAGTGGATAGGCATTTTCTCACACAGGATACATATCTTCACCATATGGCAATGTAGTCAGGCCTTTATCTTGAAGTAGGATAACGGTGACTCAAAGGTTTCACGCATAGAACTAATTTCCCTGAAGCAAAGTCTTTTGGTTGAGCATCTGTGTTCTACATATTATAAATCACGTGGAAATGTTGTGTTACCTCCTTTGTTAACTGTGCATTGTTCAGAACATTGCTTTGAGTTCACTGACTAACTCAGGAGACATTGTCTCGCTTTTGTATTCCCGTATTTGTTTCATTGCGCCCACTCAAGTCCAGAAAACACAGTCAACTAGCGCTCTAAACTAGCACTCTTGCTGTCATGTTATACACAAAGATGTGCTTTATTTTATATTGTGCAACAGATGAATCACCAAGGTCTTTTGAACTCTATTCTCTCACACTTTATAGTTGTTAAAGTTGAACAAAATCACAAGTTGTTCCCAGTCAATTAGATTATATAATGTAATGAGGGTCTTCATGAGTTCCTGACTCCCACTCAGCTGTGGGGAATCCTTATTCATTTGTGTGTCTATGTGTGTGCGTGTATAAATATATATATATATACACACACACACACACATATATAAAAAGTATCAGTGCACATATTATATATTAACTACATGAGAATATACACTATATACTCACTATAGTTTATTGAGACACTGAGACGAAAAGACAGAGACAACAAACAAATGATAACTAGACGACCAGTGTACTAGCTGGAGGCATCACCTCGAGCAGCATTGAACCCTTTGCCACTGAGAAGTACAGTAACCCACAGTGATGCTGTCGGGAGAAAGCTGAAAACATCAATACTTGCACCACATGAACCAGTGGGATACAATCAAGTCTGTTTTTCCATTTCAAAACAATGTCACATATTGAGATTCGTGGAAACGTGGTAATGATCAGTGAACTTTGCCTGACAAAGACGTGAAAGCCACTTTGGGGCTGTTATTAATGGGCACAAAAAAATACAAAAAACCTCAACAAAGATGCATAATTCTCGCTGTTATTATGACTCACACAACTCTTTTCCAATCCAGACCATTAGTATTTAATCCATGCAGTAGCACCACAAAAAGCAGGCTTCTTTAAAGCATACTACATCCTAGCCTTCAAGAGATTAAATGCAAAGCTCTTTAAACTATTTTGGAAAAAGCCCAAGACATGCCTCCAGTATTTAGAGTTTAAGACCAAGTCAAGTATCACATTTTTCACAATGTTCAAGTCATCTCAGGTCTTTATGGAAATGAGGGCAAGTCCTTTCCATTAAAGGGCAAGTTCAAACTCAAGTCTTTACAGAGCAAGTCATGTCTTAGGTCTTTAGAGGGCATGTCCAGCCTCCTCATTTTTGCTTCTCCACTGTGACTCATGTGTAAGTCTTAAGCTCTAATTAAATGTAAACACTAGGATAGATTGCCTTGGTAAACACCAAAGACTGCAGTCATAAATAAGCAAATTAAGAAATAATTAAATAAGTTTGCATCACAAACAAAAAGTCAGCATTTGTAAAACTATGAATTAAAACTGGAAAAAGTGGGAGTGGGTTTGTACACAGAGTACTGAATTGTATTACTCAGAGAAAATTGCACTTTGATTCATTAACAGTCTGTTTTATAATGCTAGTGCTGCCCCCCAAAAGAGCTACTGCTGCAGTGAAAATGCTTCAAGGTGAGATTTTCAAAAAAATTAAAGGTGCAGAAAACATTCGATAACACCTAATTGGCAAGGGAGAGAAGTGTCTACACTTTCCAGTTATAGGTATATACATCTAATGAACTCAAATGGTTTTTAGTGACAGTTTAGGTAAGTGCTTTTCTGAAGTCTACTCCTTATTGCAAACGCTAATTAAGATGGCACATGCTACACTGTTTCCTCTCCATGGCCTGAGGCTCCATAATAAAAGGACCACTTCAAACAGCAAGTGAGCATCTAATTAAATTTCACCACAAATTAATGAGACACAATGTTTACGCCTCCGTGAGACGATTAGTGAAGCTACCCAGACTGTGCACCAATGATACTGATGTTTAGTGTCAAAGAGGCTCAGTGAGTCCCGTATTGTTTTACCTCTTAAGAGCACCTAAATGATATGCAAATAGTAAAAGCTAATGTTTCTCTGTAAAAGAAAAATTGTTGAAGGCCACTTTAATATAGGTAGCCTAAATTACTTCTCTATATTTACCTATGAGTTGTATTCTCATTTCTCTGATGGATGCAAAGTATGATTGCCAAATGGTAATGCATTTTTGCAACACTGCCTGCAGTCTCAATTTTTGTTTTGGAATATTTAAACACTCAGCATATTTATCCTTATGTGCTTTAAGGTTAAAGCGCTAAACGTGTGTTTGCAAATGTTAAGTATCAATAAATGTCAGGTGATGGCTTCTGAAGCCTCTTGAATGCAAAATATATTATGTTTTTGCTTACGGAAAGGGAATGAGAATATTCAATTTATGCCAAACATGTGATGCTTGCTCTTCCAACACAATAGCATTAGCGCCATTTAATATTTAGCATTATTTCAGTCGCAGTAAAAGTATATCTATCTGCAGAACCACTCATTTAGCTGTTTCCTCAAAGGATAAGAACACCCTGTCCAGCAGTCTTTTCTGATGGAAACTGAACTGTATATTAAGTGTCGACTTTTCCAGTGGGCAAAAACAAATGTGCAGTTCTTTAAGATACAGTA
>NW_023340095.1:4835292-4837498 GCF_004916995.1 Morone saxatilis | reverse complement strand
AAAAAAATAAAAATATAAAATATAAATATAAATAAATATTCGATAGAAGACATTACCCTACTTCTAGTAGGTTATTTCTTATTACATATATTGCAACCAGGGCTGCCCCCTAATAGTAGACCAAAGCGTTGACTGTCTTAAGTTGCATAGTCGCAGAAAAAAAATAACGCCAAACTCCGTTCAGAAACTGCACCATGTCACCTGGACAGAAATATCAGGGGACTGTTGCCACACCCGACCTTTGCTCTTCTTAGACAGTAAGTAGCCGGACTTTTTTTTTTTTTGACAGTTGAGATTGGTTGACACTAGCATCAGAGCTAGCATAGGAGAATGAGCACCAGAACCAGTTGCTGCAACCTGCTGTTATCCTGTGTTGACTTAAATTAACTAAATGTTCATGTAGCCTACAGTCTAAATGTGAGAAACACTGGATACAGAACGCACATACAGGAAAGTCAAAAGGGGCCCGCAGCTCAATTTTGCTCCCTAGAAGCTTAAACCAAGCATGAAGGACAATCCAAACTTTGTCCTTAATGTACCATATTTCAATGTAAGAAAAGGCTTTTACATTTTGGTCAAAGTGAGTGCATTTTAAGAACAGTGCTTTTTAAGAATTGTACTTCATTTGCTAAATGTTTCTAGACAACCAAATGTCACATTTTCTCTCCATAAGAAGGTTTTCAGCCTGTGTGCTTCGTTAGAAATTCTGCACATAGACTGTAAATGTTCCTTCCATACGGGGAAATGATGCATAGAACCGGCTGTATGTCACTGAAAGATAAGAGAAGGCTGACTTTGACATTAAAGGCATACAGTGAATGCTGCAGTTCATCACCAGACCTCTTAACGGCTTTCAGCCAATATCTGACCCACCACATTTACAATGACCTTTCATTTTAACCATATAGCTTATATTAGAGAAGCCTTGCCAGCTCAGTGTCTGCTCTCAGGGATGGAAAGAGAAGTATTACCGTTTCTTCTCCACATTGGACCACACCTGCCTCTGCTCAGACCTTTCAGCTTGTTGAGTGTCTGACACCCAATCCCAACAGCCTCATTACCGCCTGCGAAGCTATTGTTGCGACATGACAGGACAGGAGGAGGTGCCAGGCGGTTCAGCTGTGGGTCGTGGCCCGTATGAGAACTGCTGTCGGTGTGGACTTTGGCCCTGTCTGACGCCACAGCTCTCCCCTCTCTAATACGGGTTCAAGAATGCCTCCAACACAACAAAACAAACTCAGTGCGTCAAGTGCGCAGCAGAGTTTCAGCCAAAGGATTGGTTAGAATATGGATCGTGTATTACAAGTGTGTAGGGTATTACACATAACGACTAATAACACCTTAAGCAAAACTGCAAGATATTAGGCAATTTAATTTTAAGTGTAAGCCAGTTTAACGAGTCATTTTGGGGCGCCAGTATTCGGTTTGAAAATGAGTTTACGCTTTAAATTTGAAAGACAAATATCACAACAAAAACAATAAATATTATATGAAAGCTGCGGGGACAATACAACGTACTACAAGGTCACACACTGTAAAGTCCAGACAAGAATAAACTGAAGCGAGGACATATAATAGTGTGGATATGTACAAACGTCCAATTTACGCACGAGTTTCGGGGCGAAAACTTTCCCTTGTGCCGCCGTTCAACAGCTCAGGCAAACTCTGAACGCACTAAACAAAGTTAAAAATTAATATAATCTTCAGGAAGTACATTTTCTTAAGTCATCTTACCGTGTCTGTGTCTTCTGCAAGACCCCAAAAGGGCGACGCAGGAGAGCGAGACAGCGCACAAAATCCACAACTTGTTGGACAGAGCCATGCTGCTGAACAGAGGGCTGATCCGCGCTGAATGTAAAGTTTACAGGAAAACTTCATCAAGTTAAAGGGCTGAAGTTGTGTGTGTGTGTGTTTGGGTGCGTACTTCCGTTTGATAACAGTGCCACTCCACAGGCTATATGAAATTGAAATTCCCAGTCATTTCCTGGAGGTACACGTCAATATCAAGAAATAAAATATTAACTTTTAAAGTTTTCCAAAGAATTACATGGCGATATATATTTTTTTATCTTATGTCATCATACCACCAGTCTCCATTTCTTATCATTTTTCCCAAAAAAGGAGTATGGCATCATGACTTTGGCATCTCAGCAGAAAACTTGATCCTGCTGTGTAGCACACACACACAAGCTCTCTCTCTCTCTCT
>NW_023340095.1:4834874-4835267 GCF_004916995.1 Morone saxatilis | reverse complement strand
GAACAACACTTTAATCCGCAGCAATTCATCTCACAGTGATGAGAAATTTTCATCTGAAGCCCATTACCCAGACTCAGCTGTCTGTTTCGTTCAGGAAATTCGTACCTGAGTTATGGCCTTTGGAGAGCTTTCGAAACCCCTTGCAGATCCTCCAGGCCTGTGCGAGACACATACTGTAATTGAGCTTCAAGCTGGCACATATACACTGAAATTATAGTCTGCCAGAGCCTTTGTACCCCATATTTTCACAACTTCAATGAATTCATTACACTGTGTTAAATACTGCGCTGGATTTATGTGCAATAACACACTATGTTAAATACGGATGGCTACACTGCTGCCAAGGCTGGAGATTTGATACACAGTTGGGGGTCGCTCAGAATAAAAATTCCA
>NW_023340095.1:4813282-4834774 GCF_004916995.1 Morone saxatilis | reverse complement strand
ATAAGATGACAGCAAAGGGAACTGCATAAACTACAGTACATTGAACTAGTTCACTTGTTGGAGCCTCCTCGTGGACACAAGCAGTAGTAATTATAATTTAAACTTCACTTTTTAAATACATCTTCAATAACAAAACGATACCAGTTCACTGCTCATATATTGTAACCAGGAGCAGTTGCTAGGCAACCAGCAGAGATTCCAGGAAGTGTCTGGTCCTGGCCATGAAATAATCCAGCACATAATCCATGTGAAATGACAAATGGTCGTTTTTTACACTTTGGATTTTGTACAAATTAAACAAAAAAGATAGAGGAAGTTAATTAGTGAGCTTTAGAGGTGCTGGCAGCTGGACAGAGCCAGGCTAGCTGTTTCCCCATTTCCAGTCTTTGTGTTCGGCTTAATTATCCAGCTGCTGGTGGTGTCTTATATTCAGCATACAGGCTAAAAGTGTTACCCATCGTCTAATTTAACTCTTGGAACAACATTTGTGTATTTCCCTAAATGTTAAACTATCCCTTTAATCATACATTCATATTTTGGACAATCATGTTCCTCCAACTGTTTATTGGATTATTGCCTAACATCACTAATGCTTTGGTAGCAAATCCAGGCTGCTTGTTAGCTGGTTTTGAAATGAGATGTTCAACAAATGATGGTGTTGTTCTAGTGTTCATGTACTTTTGTTGTTTTGTTTATATTGCCTAATGTGCTGTCATTTTGAATTAGAGGTGGAAGCTATGAATAACTTTGCTAGTTCAAATATCAAATTTTATTCAGTTCAAAGATCGGTAAACTGCAGTGCAATCACATCATCACTGCGTACATTAAATCACCATTCATACCGTTTTTGACAGTTTTCAGTTCAGGTTTGAACTTAATATGTTCAGTTCAACACAAAACTAGGCCAATACAGGCACTGTTAATAATCTTCAAAGCTCAGAAACCACCAATCTACAGCAAATTTAACGCATGATTAAATGGCTGGCTGTGTTCGCTGTCTTTCATTAAGCTATAGCCAGAAAGCAGCTGACATACTGTAGGGAAAGGGATCTCCAAAGCAGAGAGCCACTGATTTGGTCAATGAAAATAATGATTTAGTATAACGAGCTGAGCTTAAGGATTTAGTAAATGACTCAATTGTACATGAATTGAATATCTCTACTTTAAATATTGTATATTAACAATTGAATGGTTTCCTGTAACTACAGGTAGGCCTACTAATAGTCTTGATTAGGGAGTTTTGAACTGAATTCCTGTTTCTCTGCTGTCAGAGAAAATGAAAGACATTAAAAGAAAGTGAAAGATATTGCCAATTGACATTGTTCCAAAACTTTTTGTGCTGTCCTCAGATGGTGCCAAGTCAAGCTTGCTTTCTGGACAAGACTGAGACATGAGGTCTTGGTCCAATTCCCCGGAACAGCTGGGAAAATCTGTGCAGGTAAAATTAATATTTGTTTCCTTTCCCTGAAGGGACGCTGAGGTGCCATCAAGCCAGCCTGCTAAACCCCAACTGCTCTCGTGGAGCTCGTAAACAGCCAACATCAGAAGACAGTGGTCATACTGGTCAGCTCCCAGGAGTGACTGTGTGGAACTTTATGAATGTGATGCATAGTAGGAAAAGGGCAAAGATCCTCAGTCTACCTTCCTTTGGCCAATAGAGCTTTGGAAATAATAAAAATATAAAAAGTGCTATCTCCAAATCTTGTTAAGATAATTGACTGTAATACTCCAGTGGAGAGGTTATTAACTATATGAGTCAGTTAAATCACATAAACCCACCCTGAGTAAACTATGACTATTTAATTTCGTATGGGCCAATATCTACCTGAGCAGTCCTTTTATTGACAAAATAGTGTGTCATCGGTAATAAAGATTGCATATTCTGAGGTGCAGTCTGCTGTGTTGTATAGGCAGAGGAGCAATCTCTTTGTTTTTTTCCAATGTGCATGGAGAAGGCAACATATCAAAACTCCAGCAACACTTAGACAAATTTATTGTGACAGCAGCCTGCCATATTCAAATACATTTATAACACAGTGCACATGTGGTTCCAAACAGCAACTGTCTCCGATTAATGACATTCATTTGCAACAACTCCCAAATAGCTCTTTAGGTTTAATGGCCACATCCATTGTCTGTGCAGGAGGTTGTTTTCCACAATGGTAACTCAGGTCTGAGTCCTCAGTTTCTTTCTTGACCTACATTAAAGCTCCACTAATCAATAATAATATCAAAGATCTGCATGTAATGTGAGAGGTGGCGCTCATACACAGAAAATGATCACTAGGCTCTGCAGTTCCTCTTAGTTTGGAATGATTTAGCATCTTTCATACAGCGCATAGTTTAGATTTTTACAGCCTACAACTTTTCTGTTTGGTTCACTGCCACTGATCTTACAAACATTTTGCATTCAGAAGCTTGAGAGCCAAATATTTCCCTGAGGAGTTTGTTTGCTTAACATGAATGCTAATGTTGGTCTGTATCTTATGGATGTGTAAATAGGTACAGCACATTAGCCTCTAGCAACTTTGTAAACTGATAATAAGTCAGTGTTGTGTTGACAGCTTGTTGCGTTGCCCCCAAATGGCCAAAAATGTAATTAATAGAAGTTAAATCTACATAAACCATAATGCAAGTAACATATTGTTTCCCTAAACTTAAGAGGTTTTAGTTGCCTATCTGGAATAACCACTCAGAGAATATTGGCAGTGATCATTTTGCAGATGCAACATGAACCCAAAATAAAGAGATATTCTGTCTAATAAGGATAGTGTAAACCAGCCACCATTATGTTTCCACCAAAATGCATTTTACTTTCTCAAATTTAGCCATCATAATATAGTAGAAGATTAACAGATCTTAATATATCTGAATGTGATGTATGAACATGAGCAAGTATTTTTTTCAGGATAAAAACACTCACTTTTAAGGTTCCTGACACAAAAGAATCTGCACTGGGAACAGGCTTAAGTATCTCAAGCCTGGGCAGATTCTTTGTTGTTTTGGGAGAAAATTGCCTAGAAGACTGAGAATGACACTGAATCACTTGTAACCCACAAGTCCCCCAGCCTTGGCACTTTGTCAGTGTATGGATTCTTGGTTACACATTTGTGCACATGTGTGGGATGTCAGTGGACAAGAATGTGTCTGTCTGCGAGACTAATCAGTGGTGTGCTATTACTCACTCCGTTCAGGGAAAATGGCCCTCTGTGGTCCCCCACCTTCTGCATGGAAATTCTTAGAGAAAGAGAGAAAGTGAAAATCACATGAGCAAATCTGCAGCAAAGCTCTGGTGGAATTTCCAGTGCGCTAATTTTCCCACGATATAATGACCTCAATATTTCTCACTTTGAAACAATGTTCTGGAGGAGACTACTGACACTTCATCACGGCTTAGAGCAAATGAAATGATGTCATTGTCTGTTCTCAGGAACTGTAACTTCAGAGCTGAATGGGGTTCCTCGGTACAGGGAAAAAAGCATGTGATGGAGGCCAACACATATACTGTTTATTGGTAGAGAAGTTAAGTTCATTTAAAAAGGGACATAAATAACAACTCAGATATTACAAAAGCTTATAATGGTTGTTTTCCAGCAACAAGCTACTACTTATTCACTACTTGTTCACTTAGTGGGACATAATATTGCATTTTTTTAGTATTTTATTTCAGCTAACAGGTAGTTAATTGTACAAACACAGACACATGCATTAAAAAGCAGTTGTAGAGAAAATACAAATACATTAATTGCCTGCAGGTGGTTCAACTATGACAATTGTAGCGGCTAATACTCTTATGTCTTTCAGGACAGTGGGTACACAAGATAAATCTAAGGGGTCCTGAGATAATTATCAAGTTAGGAAAGGAGACAAAACATATTTATACTAGACAGATATTCTGACTTTTCTTGAATCTTTGCTGTTTCTTGTGGAATGCTGGAGAGTTTCTGCCTCCACCAGACACTTAAAAACCATTCAGATAAAAACTGTCTAAGAAGGAAACTTTAGTTTTGATTGTACATTTGATTGTACTGCTCGCATGTCCAAGAAACCTGTGAGGAGGTAGACTGCCAGACTATAACATCAACATTTCTACAAAAAAAATACACAAATTGTGTACACAGTGGCTAAATTTCTGTAGGTTTTGGTAGGTTGAAGTCTGTCTTCAAAGCCATCATTCTCTGTACTATTGCAGCTCTCCCCAAAAGACTTGGATTAAGCCCTGCTCAAGACTTTTTCATTCTGTCATACCCTGTTTGGCTCAGATAACACTTGCAGTCCTTTAGCTCCATTAGAAATCCTCTTCTGCAGCCAAACATGTCTGAAGTTATAGTGAAAAGAAGTTTAAAAATAGTCAATTGACATTAGTGGGACAACTCGGTATGAATGAGCAAGGGGAATAATGGCGCTTATTGATTTGAGCGATGGCCTTTACATGCGCTTTATTGTGTTAATATCCTTTAGGCAACACATACTACACAAGCTCAGTTAAAGTAAAAAAAGCTAAAGCTACAATTTACATAATATTCCACAATGAGTTAACCTTCAGATCAGTAATTCATTTAATGAGTCAGTGGAAGCATTTTAACAAAGGATGGTCCTGTTGGTGGATGAGAGAGCAGATACTTGAGTGCAGGCTTGCAGTGTGGGTTGGAATATGTGACCACTTATAAATCAAGGTACAGAGCGTGAGTCACATCCACAACACCTGCTAGCTTTAATGTGAAACTCCCCTGCTGGATTCCGTAACCACCTGGTGCACTTCATTATTTGTCTCAATATAATCTTTGTAACTTCTCATGGGCTCCGGGGTCAGTGAAAAAGCAGCTTTCTTTGATGTAAAATGGTGCCACGGTTACGGTCCAAACAACTTATATCACCTGCCACAGCGTTACAAAATGTCCAAGCAGTTCATTCTTTCACTGCAGGCAGCCCCACCTACTGATATGTTTGAAACTTTGGATCGGTTGTCAACAGACACAGATGAAAATACAAAAGCTCTCTCACCTGGGGCTGAAATACAAGCTGCTGTTGCTTGGATATCAAGATGAAATAACACAACATCATGCTGTACATTACTGTTCCCTGAGCACCATCTGAACACAGCCTGCATTAACCCCAAGTCTCAGATAAGACGCTTAATTTGCATCTGAACAAGATGAGTCATTTTGCATAAGGAGGCAGTTAATATTATATTTTACACTGCTGAATATATACCGAAAAGGTTGTTGATGTTTGCTAAGCTAAATGTCATGAGTCAGGGCAGTAACGGATTAAAGCGTATTGACGGATAAGTGCATATTAATTGGATTTTCTTTCCTCTGTGCAGTTAGCATTTGAGTTATGCAAGTGAAAACAAGGAAAATCAAACATCATTAGGTATAACATCATCACTGCCATTAAGAATCACAGTCATATTAATGCCACCACCATCTTGTGAAAGAGCATTACTAAATAGTAGTTTGCAAAGGCCTGTTGGACTTGAAAGTGAACGAAAGATAAAGCTGTCAGAACAAGTTCCTTACCAGTCTGTCCTAAAAAAAAAAGCTACCTCTTATCTAAATAATATCTCTAAATCAAGGTTCCAAACTTTTTGACTGACTTTGTTAGTGTGTAAGTCAGTTTGGTCCAATTTGAAGTTATGCTACTACCACTTGAAGTAGCCGAAACTTTATTTATCCATTACTTTTAGTTAACTATTTCAATTGTTTGTCCTTTTGTCTTTTTACTTTTAATGATTTATGTTTGTTCATTACTTATATCTAATTATTTAAACATTTTACTATCTTTATTAAGATATATATATATATATATATACATATATTGATTATTTTTAGCTAACTATTTTAACCATGTATCAATTACTTTTAGCTAACTATTTCATCTGTTTATTTATTTATGGAGCCGGTGGGGCCGATCACAACAATAAACATCAACATTTTATTTAATATGGGGAGCGTTTCATACAACGACCGGTATTGGCCATTGACGCATTTTTGTACATAACCGAGGTGGCTGCTGCTGATGTGTTGTGTTTAATCCGCTATCTCGTCAGTATAAAACAAACTAAGCAGTATATATTTTCTCGAAAAGAAGAACAAACAACTGTAATTTAAGCTTTTGTTGGAAAGAAAGATGATCTTTGGTAAATTTAATTTACCAAATACGCTAGGTCTATCCAACTGCATCCAGTGGCATTTTCTCCCCAGACACAAAGTGAATATTTTTAAAATGAAACTGTAACTTATATTTTTACATATGAGTTGAGCTACTCCACAATCTTTCCTCATACCCCATGGCAAGGGTAGAAGTATCCCCCTGTGGTATAAATACCCCCGGGTGGGAATCACTGCTCTTAATCAGTTTGTGCACATTTTGCAAATGCGTCTATTGTTGCATCAAGACCAAGTTCAAAGAGGGACAATTCTCTTTGTCATTAAAACACATCTCTCTCAGCAGGAATAGGTCAGATTGCATGCACACATTAAAGGGAAAGTCCACTAGAACTTGATTAAAATGGATTTACGTACAAGGCTAATGTCGAACAAAGGAGCCTAAGGGGATTTCCAGCTCAGACAATTACTTCATACAGAAATAGGAGTACAAAGGCTTTGCTCTGCAATTAAGGTCCTTGTTCTATCCCAAGTTATGCGTATCTGATTGTGGTTACAGGCAAAACTAAAAGTAGGAAATTGAAAATGAGACATAATAAAGGGCACTCATGAAGTCAGTAAATGTTACGAGTTTTCAGATGACACAGCGGTCTAACTTTTGAAGAAATTGTTCATTTGAAAGCATAGTCACTTATAAACTTCCAAGTTGGATCACAGACAAAACAAGCGCACACAAACACACACACTATCACTGTTACTTTTGTGCTCGCAGGCATCTGCTCTTAAAGTAAAAAAGGCTTTTGCTATTGTTTTTATCCTTCGAGACTGAGAAACCTCGTCGACGCACTGTCTTGAGATCAAACATCAAGCTACATTTCAGGAACATGACATTTATTGAAATTGAGGATGACTTTGCTCGCACTCTGTTCACAAAATGATAAATAATAATTATGATTAACCACAAGTGCATTACAATGGACTACAAAGGAAATTAATTTTCTTTTGACTCAAGGTCTGTTAGTGGCCAGCAAATCATTATGGGCCTGCAGCATGAAGCAGTACAAGGAATCCCTCAGCTAATGTGAATAATATAATCCTCTAGAGTTCTGATTACTCATACAAAGAAAGTTTTTGTTTACCTATTAGGGGAAAAACAGTTTCAGTTCAGCTTGGGGGGTTTATTGACAATTTTCTGTATAAATCAAAAGACACATTTTGTGGTGAATTACAAAAAGAATACTGGTTGTTACCCATTTAAAAGCATGTGTTATCGCTTACTGTGGTTTAGTTTGAGAAGGTTAGACTGACAGTCACTGCTTTTCCGAGTTGAGCTGTCAAGGGATGAACATAAACCCCAATAACCCCAAAGCATTTTTAAGGTTATTTGAAGAATTCTGATTAACAGACAACAAACAGCAAGTATGGTTGAAAAAAAACTGTGTATCTTGGATTTATTGTCACAAATGGAATATAATATTCATAGGTATGTTTTCATTGTTGTATAATCAGTCGAATATAGGAATTTTTGTGTTTTTGATACCTTAGAATGAGTTTTTTTTAATCTGCAGAAGCCACCCTGTTGAACCGCCATGTTTCTATGTTTCTACAGTAACCCAGAACAGACAAACCAAACACTGGCTCTAGGTAGGTACACTGTTCTCATTCCCAGGTTGTCAAATATAGACGTGAGTGGTGTTCAGTTAGTTGCAATCTGAAACTTCCCCGCTAGATGCCACTAAATCTTACAGACTGGCCCTTTAATCGGAATTCTACATAGTTATTTTAGCCACAATTCCACCATGTTCACATGTTAATTCCAATCAAATGAATCCAGAAAAATAATGTTTTCATTAAAAAATAGTGTATTGATACAGATGAAAGACAAATTAATGGAACATTTGTTTAGACCTTTT
Organism: Morone saxatilis; assembly: GCF_004916995.1. NCBI lineage: Eukaryota > Metazoa > Chordata > Actinopteri > Moronidae > Morone > Morone saxatilis. The sequence continues at coordinate 4,826,751 of NW_023340095.1, read as the reverse complement.
GCCATAATTGTGGCCATTACAGCAATTTACTCTCACCACCTTGATTGTAAAGAGTGAGGACTCACACAAGTCATACCCATATTACTATCATTTTATTTTTGTTTTATTTTTCACTCTGTACTCAGTTCTCATTTAAGGTAAGGTAAATTAGATCTCAATCTCAACGTGAATTCCTGATCAAGTATATATATAATCTCTATTGTTGTTTAACTTAAATTATTATAAACCCAGGCTGTGCTCTTAGTAATCACATAACTTTTATTTTATGTTTGCAGATGATTTCGTAATATTGTCTCCCTGAAATGCCATCAGCAACAGCTGTTGGGTGTATGCTGCGATAATCTTGGAGTTTATTGGCAATTCAATTCACAGCTCATAAATGGATGTAAAGTGCAATCACCTGTGTTTCTTTGAATATAAATCTTTTTTCCCCCTCAAAATGAATAAGCAGTGAAATTAAAACCTTGAAAAATTCTGATAGCTGAACTTGTTTTCCTGTTAGCAGCCCCTTGTGCAAAATTCTTCCTGTAAAGGACAAACTTGATGAATGTACCCAGTTCACGTGAAATTGCCTGAGAGAGAACATTAACCAGTCTGTCTTTCAGTCAGAAGGGACATGCTGAGAAGGCTAGGCTGGAATAATTATATTACAGGTTGAAATTGCAGGCCATACTCTCAATTAATTTTGCCAAATGGCAGTGATTTCCCTTTGCAAGCTATTCCACTGCCCAAATAATAGGTTTCTTCTGAGGTGATGCAATCACATCATGCAATGCAAAACCAACTCTCTAAACCTGTTTTAATAATTTCCTCCTTGACCATCTAAGCTTTGTCTGCATGGATCCAAAGCTATGCGATGAAATGGGCTGTGACCCATCTGCTGGATAGATTCACACCATAAATGATAAGCCCAATATCATTATGCACACCATGTCTTTGGAGGCAGTCTTTTAGGTGAAGCACTTTACAGTGACAGCATAGAGTTGTACTACTGATGACTTCAGTAAGAGGTGCACCTCTAATTCTGGCAAACTGTGTACCATACCTTGCCAATTAGAACCAGTAAGGTACAAACAGTATTGTCATTATATACTCGAAGCTCTCCAAATTCAGAGGTGTCTCGAAATGTCAGTTGAAATGTCCCCGTTGGACATTCTGTGCAGACAAAACTATCCACTTTCTGTATGGGTTGCAAAGTAACTGGGGAAGCAAGAAATCTCTCAAACTGCTGAAGAAACACTGAGCTCAAACAAACAATCCCCTCACCACAAAAAATAAGCTAGCGTTACCAATTAGAAAAGGTGGTGTGCAGTGTCCTCAAATGTGAGTAGCGAAAAAGTAAAATGTTTAAAGGAACCACTGTACTGAACTTGAGTTCAGCATCAACACATAACAGGATGGATTATGTATCCCCATACTGCTGTATCAGACTGAGGTGGGATGTAATAAATGTACTTGGTCTGACTGCAGCTGTTGATAGTAAGGGCAATGTTGTGCCTTTGTTCAGAACATAACTCTGTGCCCATTTGTAACCCAAAGGTATTTATCATGTGTCAGCAAAGATAACTTTCCCTTTCCTATACCTAAAATTACAGTGAGGAAAGACTCTACAAAAAACTACAATACTCAGGTTAGATGAATATATCTGTGTGTGCCAGTGGTAAATTTTCTTTTGCACATTCTATTAATTCTTTAAATTCTTTAATAATGTTCTTTGTAAATTAATCAATTTATTTTATAGAAGCGTTATAGAAGATTTTTTATAACATTAATTATTAATTATAGGAGAATTTGACGTGGAAACTTTTAAGGCTCATGAGAGCAGAGTTTGTCTGAAAACGAAAACAATGAGATAAAACACACTGAAACACTTCATAGAGTTGGGGGGAAATGCAGAGTGGGGTAAGATTTCTTTCTTCTCTTTCTTCCTGCTGGTTTTAAACCACGAGCAACCCCTTTCACATTACACAGTTATTTCATTGAATAAACACTCAGTGCTGCCATATTATGTTGAGTTTTGATCATGTCAATAATTTCGCTACTGAACGCATCCATAAATGCCTAATTTACCAAGCTCCTAAACAGCTCAGTGAGTTTGTTAAACGTCACAGGGTTTCTGGTTCAGTAACATTAGGTGTGTCTCTGGGGAACTATAAGATCTTTACTCTCATTTGGACGGACAGGTTTTTCTCTTTAGGAATCAATATGCAAAACTCCTCATCTAGAGAATTTCTTCCCACATGAGATCATTTTAAACTAAAGTTGACACAGTTTACGGTTTTACGGGCAAGTACCCTATCAATGTATGTGGTATGTGGGTTCATGAAATATTTGTCTCCCTGTACAAATAAACATTAATTAAATAAATAAAAGAAAATATAGACTAGTGCCGCTGTAAACCAAATTAAAACCCTACCCAAAAACCAGCCACTCAGAATTGCTGCCTCCAGCTGACAATAGGTGGCAGCATCTGTAACAGGTATTTTTAAGTCTTCAGTGTCGATTTCAAGACATTGAATGATGAACTTCAGTCAATGTGTTTTTCACAACAGACAAGTCGTTTTTAGGAGAGACAGCTGATGTTTCAATGCATCTGGAACCTGTCAGGTTTCCCTGCTTGATCAATACTTCTCTCTTGTGTTACTTAATGACAATGGTCTGGCAGACAAAGCAAATCAATCAAACACATTTCTATTTTAAGCCTAATAGGTAACCTCAAAAAATAATAATCTTTTATTGCATGGAGAACACTCACAGAGAGCACTCATACGCAGGACTTGTCACATATAAATATTGCCTTTCTCAAGAGGGTGCCAGTGGTCAGGAAGAAACATTACTTGGTTCAGTGGCGTGGACTGTGCCTGTGAGGGCTATCTTTTATTAAATCAAACAAGACATCCAATAGCTGGATCTGATGCAGCCACACAGAGTAATCTCTTGGTAAGCTACAAATAATAACTGCCGCTCCCCGCTGGCTGAATCAGGGTATAGTTCATACCAGTGGGAGGCTCAAAACAAATAAACACACAGAGTGTGAAGAGGAAACATTTTCAAGGGATGAGACGGTTTAGGGAAATGAGAATCACAGACGATGATGTAAACAGACAAAAAAACGTTAAAAAATAATTTATCAGTGCATAATTTTTAATGTATTAATTCTAGTTATTACTTAAAGTTGCAAAATACTTGTAGCACTTACAGTCTATGGTATTTAATGCTTAAGTAATTACTTGTGAATCATGCATATTCATCTGGGGCTGTATGCTCTTTTTTGTTTTGACGTGTATTTCCTCTGAAAGTATCCTAGTGGGACTTTATGTATGCATCCTGTCAATACTCTGCTCGAGCCCTTATTTGCTACCTGCAGGCTTCAACAACATGACTAATGAAGTAAATAAATAAATCTCTCCCCTCCTCTTTTAAGCTCCCTCTGTCCCCCCTCCCCTGTCCTTTCAACTAGATGAAAAGCTGTACAGCTGCTGCGAGATCTATTTTGAGGTTACACTTCAGTAATGCATCTGCCAAGCCTCATCAAGAAGAATTAGCAAGGAATAAAAAATGTCTCACTTCTCTCTCAAGTGTATGCAACGTACCTCATTTGTAGGATAAACAGTGTTTGAGCATGAATACGGCCACCAGCTAAGCTAGACACAACCGACCATGAGCGGAAGCATTCATATCATACTCCAGATTTCCAGTAAGTCAGACTTAATTATGTTATGTACTTAATGTACTTAACAATCCATGTCTCATTCACTATAGACAATTCACCTAACTTGCATGTCTTTAAATTGTGGCAGGCAACCAGAGGAAGTACAGGTTTGGATAAGTAAAACATGCAAAATCCACAGACAGGCCCCAGCCTTTGGCTTGAGTCCGTTGTTGTGAGGTAACAGCGCCACCCACTGAGCTACCATGTCGCCCGCTCACACCTTTTGCATATGAAATTTTCACATCAATACTTTCACTCTAAATAAGTTGATGTGTTTATCACAAAACTATTAAAATGTAATAATATAATAATAATAATTTAAATTTGCCAAGGTGGGTTACTGCTCACATTTGACATACTCTTCTAATGACGGTCTTGAACTTGTGATGGATTACCTTTACACTGTTGTACTGGTACATTTACTTAAGTAAAGGATCTGAATACTTCTTCCACCACTACCGATGTTTTAAATATGTTTTAAATATTCTTACCTTTGTCCCCGGGGTGCAGATTGTCTCAGACCATGTCCACCTATTCATTTTAATATTACGTAAGGAATGTGTTAGGGCAAAATTGTGATGGCATAAAAATACCCTGCTGCTAATCTGCACACAAAGTGGAAACCATGTGGCCATTGGGCAGGATTCATTAACATATTTGAAAGAATGGTCCTGTTAAGGTGCAAATAGAGAACGCGTTCAAGTTGACAACTTTGACCGTTTTCCGAAAGTAGACGTGCCCTGAAGGTGAACGCTGTATTTTTACATCAAGGACAAAAAAGACACAGTGACTTTAACAATGGCTGCAGAATTCTATAAAAAGACTAGATTCATCAGAAAATGAGAAAGAGCCACAGATTAATAAGACTCATATTCTCTACAGGACTGACATGGGTTTAAAAATAAATGCATTATGTGTTATTACTTTGTATTGTCTGTGACATTTAAAAACCTGGTCCTAAACCTTACATTACAAAATAAATACACCATAAAATCAATTAAAATTCCATATGTTATTAGTTTTTATTGGCTGAAAGTGAAGGGCAAGTAGTATAGATAAAACGTACTAGTAACTGGTATCCTATTTACATTTATTAGAATTTATTCAAATTAATTACATGTATTCATGAGCTACATTTAATTTTATTTTGATTACTCTATTATAACAGAACACAGGTATAGATAAATTGGTTTTGTAGCACACCAAACTGGGAAAAATGAAGAGGTAAACAAATACTTTCAAGACACTGTGGAAAAATGTATTCGGCATCAGAGTGTAATGGGAGTATCAGCGGTTGTTTACATTGTGATGATGGATGGAGGATGGTGGAGGCATCTCTTTGGCTCCTGTTTTTAGACAGGGATTAAGACTGAATGCACCACGTTTATGTTTTTTTGTCCATGTAATATTGTGAAATGTATTGCTTTGTTTATTTATTCACTATAAGATTATTTTCCACCCTTATTAAAAGCATTGTTTTCATGTTCCTTTCCATTTCGATTTGGTCTTTGTTTGTTTCTTGAATTCAAGAGCCAGAGATCTGGCGACATAGATCATAGACCTACACCCACAAGTAGTCAAGTTTTCAAGATGAGTGCTCCACACGAGCTTCCAACTGGCCCTTAACTCCTCCTGGTTGCCAAAGCTATGTGCTGTTTTATTACACTGACATGTGGCCATACAGTATCACTGACAATACCAAAATCTGTGCACCAATTTATTTAACCTATAATTTATTTAATTACTAAAAAGAAAAAGAAAACAAACACTGAAGTCAGTTGGATAAGGTATGGATGAAGGAAGACAATATATCCACTTTAGTTGTACAAAATTTGACTTTTGGCTTCACCTTCTATGCAATTGGGATGCGACTGATCCTTTTGTTTGTATTTGCATACAGATTTAGACTTTTAAGCAATTTACATTCAAAATGAAAGAGGCACATTTTTATTTGAGATAGGTTTGTTCTTGTCAGGAGTATGACATGAGAAGCACACCAGCCCCGTTAAGTATTAACATCAAAGAGCCGTTGAAAATGTGAAGTTTATTGAATTGTGGCATTTGCCAAAGCTTTTTTTGTTACTGCTAAATAGCTGCCTGGGTTTCCTTACGTTATCACATGTATTCACATTTCTCAGCAACCTGAGAATATCATGCAAAGTACCATTCGGATTTTTTAACATTTTATCCGTCAGTCAGCTTGTGCTCACACATTTAACTGAAAAGCAATTGCCTATTTGCAAAGGAATTCTTTTCATCTTTTTAACACAGTGATATCCCCAAGGACAGCACACACAATATCCAATTCTTTGGATTTTCTCAATCTCTGTCTCACTGTATAGCTCACACCCACACCAACGCAGGTGGGACCAGAGCCTGAGGTCGGTGGCATATGCACAAGCTGGAGCAGAGAGTTGAAATGCTGCTCATGCGGCCAGTGGTTGGCATCCAGTATGAGATGCAGCAGGCCTGCAGTTTGCTGGCTCACGCCCACTTCACTCTCTCCCAGTGGCACTGAGGATTAACCCGAGCCCTCCTGCTCTGCCATCGCTTCTCCTGAGCCAAGCTACTCTCTGGCAAGCAGGCAAACAAAACGAGGTTGACACCAGGTTGAGGGAAAAAGAATAGCTTAGTAATTCTACTCCAATATGAATGCATATTGAAGGCATAGGTGAAAACTTTAAGAATATATAATATTTTGATTTGTAACGGCACTTTATTTTCTTGACTGTGAAGCACTTTGTGACTTTGTGGAGTTCTGTTGAAGCACTGTGTGTTCTGGACCAGCCAGACATGTATTTCAGTTTATCTTTTTTCATGGTGACCTTGCAATGATCCTTGTCCTTCAGTTTCTCACACATGGGCTGTTTCTCTAGATTCAGATGCGCCATCATAGATGTCCCAATCATAGCTTAGTCACCATAGCTAGGCACAGCAGGCCTGTCAACTTCTGAATCTCTCAACATGCTGAGCAACGTGCATGAGGCCAAGGCCATCGACATTAACATTATTTTGTGAGCCTACAAACAGTCACTGCCTAGAATCGCCTTCTACAATGTGGAAATCATCTTTTTCTATAAAGAATCAAAGCAGGGTTATGTTAAAAGCAATGTGATTTTGCATTTACAGTATAATTCGTAATGCTATAACATCAGTACTTGTGCTAACTAGCTACATTGCAACACAAGACCAATGCTGCTCATTCATTTAGGATCATAGCATTGAGCATTATATTTTTATATTTTTTTATATTTATATTATTTAAGGTCCTTTTACAGAATTTTTGTTTTGAAGTTTAAAGTAGTGTAGCCATCATTTCAACTGAGGGTCACAGATTAAAAATGAAAAGGTTGTTTTTGTCTCTCGAAAGTCAAGGACCATTGTTTTATGAATTTCGAGTGGTGAATCTGAAACCATTATTGTAAGCATGTGTCAGGTTAGAATTGAAAGCCTTAAGTTTTAATCTAAGGGGGTCAAGAAGTAGCAAAATTCTCACTTGTATTGAATTGGCAATACAGAGCCAATTTGAAACCCATGGTGTAGCCCTTGAATCCAGCAGATAAAACCCAAGCTAACTGTACTGTAGTTGTCAGCTCATGAATTAATCTAAATAATATTACCATCATCTCGCAATCATATTATATTATTAAAGTGTTCCAAGGGATCTAAATTTGTTATGGTATACTTGCTATATCTTAGAAATAATTACCATCCCACACAAATTAACAGGCATGCAAAAAATATATCATTAATTTTCTGTATCAATTGTACAAGAAATAATAATGAAAAAATTCATTAATTATCTTAATGGATTTACAATAAGTGCATTCAACCATACAACCCAGGAATTGCAAGAGTCATGCAAGTACATCACCTTCATCAAATATGCTGAACTTCCTATAGTGCTACATTTAGAAACACATTTAGAAACACATTATTCATCATCTGGGTCACAGTGAGACAATTATTTTTATCTAATGAATTTGTAGACCCTAATGTATCTACCACAACAGTGCATCTTCACATTATTACCTATCTCAACCTTGATGTCTCCCTGGCTGACAGATCCCTCGTCACTGCCAAAGGAGAGGAAAGTTTCAACTTCAGTGAGTGGGTGAGCTCATGTGTCAGTGACGCCACGAGGCAGGATACTGATGCTTTGCCCTGTAACTCAATTAAAGCAAGATCGGCCTCAAACTTGAGGAATCAATTTTTAAGTCAGCCCGGTTTTAATCGGCAGCAATGGATTCTGCAGTGTCAGTGGGTGAGGCGCTGTTACTCACAACACCTGAGGGAAGTGACAGCGGATGTAATGAGATTCTCAGTGCCCTGTCTCTCATACACATCAGCAACACTAAATAGCATGAAGAGCTGGGGATTATGTTTATAAATGTTCTTTGCATGGCAGCCTGCGGAAGAAGGGTCCTTTAAATAGCGCTTGTTCTGTCTCCCAGCTTCCATTTTCTCCTAACTTATGATTGCATCATTAAAAACATGCCCATGATTTATGTTATGTAAAAGTTTTGCCCATAAATCAAACTGAAAAATGTAGTTAGCGGGTACCACTATCCATTGTGGCTAAAAGTAGCAATAGTGCATACATTTATTTTTTGCTTTGGGGCCGGCTCACAGGCTCAAATGTCCTGTTGGATGGCAGCATGGTGAAAAGGTCACAGCTGGACAGCAGGTTCAACCAAAGGTTTAACCTTTATCACAAAGGGTTTCATTAGTTTGCCATTTAATTTATATGAATGAAATTTGAGAAAAAGGAGAAATTATCAAAACAATTTTAGATCTTCATCATGAAGGAAAAAACACTTTTCAAGTTAAACATTTCTGAGAAATTAGAAGGTTTGCCTTGTTTTCCAACTGAATGGAAGACTATTGACTTTAACAGCCAAATAATTCATGTTTAGAGGTTGGTTTTGCATGAAAAGGAGTAGACTCCTGAGCCATTTATTTAACTTTCTAGATGTCATCTTCACTACTAAGTATCTCCAGCAGTATCATAACTTGTAGGAGAACGCACAAGCAACCCAAAGTGATCAGTCTTATTTCTTCCAGTCTTGGTTACAGTTTAAGACAGTACTGTACCCTCGAAGCTACTGTAATAGTAAAATACTTAAGGTCAGAGAACGATTTGAAAAAATTATGAACAGGACCAGATGCAGTAGATTCCTGCCCTGAAGTCAGCTAACCCTAACCCTAATCTTATCTCTAACCCTATACAACCCTATGCGCATGGCCTGCACTGCTTTACATTCCACTTCAATACATAAAGGGAACACACCTTCTCTGTTGGCACTGAATGGTGGCATTGGACATAAATAGCGCACTGCAGAACCATCCTCTGTGAACCTAATTCCTTGGGCTACTGGGCTGCATATTCTAATTGGAGTTAATGTGATACATGCATGGGTTGTATTGCTATGCAGTGATTTTCATGAGCCCAGAAACACATCATCATTATAAATGACCACATGGTGGCACTACTACTAAAACACTAATCAGTTTAAACCTTCACCAAATTATAAAGTTAATTATAAAGACCTTTATTTTGACATATGTACAAACAGACGGAAAACAAATGCCTCTTTGGCAAAGAGAATAAGAGGTTCTCTAGAGGGCAATCGTTATTGGATGCTGCAGCTAATAGCTAAACCATAAGAACTTGAGTAGAAATAGGAGTCACTTTAGGGTGAAATGAAAGAGTAATTTTCCACTGTGATCCAGCACCTTGTTAACTCACATTTTCTGATCACAGATTCCAAACTGTGAACGCACAAGAAAAACTTCTATGTAGTGGAAATCCATTCATCTCCCTGAATGCAATGTCTCATCTGACAGCTGAGCCTCCTCTTTATTGTCTTCCTGAGAGTTAGAGGCCATTTTAAACCCAGGCTTTTTTTAAAAAGAACAAGCCCAAGAGAAACACTGACCAAAACACAAACACAGATAGAGGCAGGCAAGCAGACAGCAAGGCTGTTAGAAAGATAGTATCATCTGTCCAAAATGATTAGCGGCGCCTCTTTCTTGTATCGGTTTAGTGTGAAAGCAACGTGGAGAGAATTCAGGTGAGACTGTTTTTTTTTTTTTTTGTTGTTTACAAATCACATGTTCAAATAAAAGTACACTTGTTAGACAGTGTTGTGAGCAAAGTCTTACCTGGATGCACTACAACCTGCACTTACTCTAAGGATGGATAGATTTTTTTATCATAAAAATCTTACAGATAAGAGAACAAAATAGAAATAATATGACTTGATATAGCTGTGAATATACACAATCAGCCATAACATACGCAACAAACTGTGATACACTGTGTGTTCTGACACCTTTCTATGAGAACCAGCATGAACTTTTTCAGCAGTTTAAGCTACAGTAGCTCGTCTGTTGGATCGGACCACACGGGCCAGCCTTCACTCCCCACGTACATTAATGAGCCTTGGCCGCCTATGACCCTGTCTCCGGTTCACCGCTTTTCCTTTCTTGGACCACTTTTGATAGGTACTGACCACTGCAGACCGGGAACACCCCACAAGAGCTGCAGTTTTGGAGATGCTCTGACCCAGTCGTCAAGCCATATTTGGCCCTTGGTCAAAGTGCCAAATCTTCACGCTTCTAACACATCAAATCTGAGGACAAAATGTTCAACTTGCTGCCTAGCCATACACACCACTGGACAGGTGCCATGATAACCAGAATAACTCGGTGTTATTCACTTCACCTGTCAGTGTTTATAATGTTATGGTTGATCGGTGTACATTCCTAAAGGATTGGTATGGACTTACTTTGTCATGCCAAAATCATGATGTACAAGTTGTTTATCATCATTTTCTCTCTCTCAAGAATTAATATCCAAATATCCATCCTTGTATTCAGCATTTCACAATAAAATATATGTCTTAACACATTCCTGAAGTGAGCTGTTGACTTATGAACATAATTCTCAATAAAGGCAGAGGTAGAGCAAGATAATAGTAATAATAATAATAGTACCTGCATTGTATAGGTTGTATTTTTATGCAGCTTACACGTTGCTCTACTTTAGGTTTTGTGCTCAATAAAGTAAGACTTGTGAAGTTAATTTTCAGAGGGAGAAGTAGTTGCAGGTTTCTTATTTAGGAACTTAATCACACAGCACATCTGTTCTGTTTCCCACAGGAATCATTTCCCTTGTCAATAGGATCTTGTTTTTCTAATTAACAGCAGGTTTTTTCTTTGTAGTTTCACTTTTAGGTTCAACTTTAAACAGAACTTTTCCAAACAGAGCTACTGAGCTTAGAATGGTCCTGACTGCATGATATTTGTATGTTATACGTACTTGGTACCCAACATTTCTGCCCAACATTTCTCCTATGTTTTTATCTTCTCTGAAAACTCTCTTTTCATAAGGCTGTTTGACTAGTGTGTGGCTTTTATGTAAGAACTGTGAACTGAACTGGTTGAAAGTACAAATTTTAACCTTGTGTGTCAATTACTGGTCTTCCTAAATGTATGAGAGAGATTAACACAAACCGCTGTAGTCTATTCTAAACCAAAATTGAATGACAAAAGGTCATTTTGGCTGTGCAATGTGAAAGACCCACTAATTAAACTCCTTGGTCAAGGTTAAGATCACAGTCACAATTAAAGAAAGCATAATTGACCGCTGGTAGGAGACTAGACACAAACTGTAGTCTCTTATTGTGAAATCTGCTTTGTGTGCCTGAACATCTAGCCCAATTAAGTCAGTGCATGAACAATTTAATTAATGCATAGCATCACATTGTTCATCCATCTGACTGCATTTTAGCATGTTGCTAGTGATGTGGTTCCTCACTTCATGGGTATTCAGATCACCTGAAGTCCAGCCAAGATAAGTTGCTCTGCGTGGCCTTTCCCTGCTTGACCTTTCAGTGATTAATGCAGGGCCAGTGCCTCTGTGTTAACCTCCCAACACCTCTGACACAAGCTCCCCTCAGCTGTTGCCTTGCACATGTCCTGACATTACTATCCAGATGCTGGGGCTAGAAGGGGTGGAACATTTTGTGGGCAGTGTGTAATTAATGTGTTTGACAGCGCATTAAATTTAGACCACTTAAAGAGTCTAACAGTTCTCAGAGGAATACATGCATATGGTGTTCTGTGTGGCACGATGCTACGTCACCTGCCAGGGATTGTCACGCTGGTTTCAGCACGCAAGTACCATGTTCTCAGGTGCAACTTATTTTCATCCTATTGTCTGTTGTGTGTGAGGCATTTGTTTTTGATTTTTACATGAATGGGTCCCCAGTAATGTTGCATCTTAGCAAGAATTCTACAAGATATTAAAGTGTTAGTGTGTAACCACATTAAACATGAATGTACATGAAAGCAAAAAGAAAATCCTTCTCAACTTAAAAAAATGGGTTTAGATAATTGATTACATTATTTGTTTCAGCTCTCAGCTCAGATCTCTGTCAACAGTTGTTCTCAATTTTATAAAACAATTTAAGATGTATTCTTTATAGCCTTGTTGTTTCATTACTTGAAATTTGGAATCACTGGAAAATAAGTATCTTATTATAACATTGTACTCAACTAAGTAATTGCTAAGATCTGGGAACATGGAGACATTGCTACAATAAAGTCCAACAGCAAAAAACAAGCAGTCAGACCATCAGACAAGTTGTAAACAAGCTGTCACTGTAGCCATAATGTATAACCACTTTATTTTAATGAAAAACCAAAAATGAGTGCACCTGAAATGTTCATCAATCAAAGCTGAACTACTAAGCTGGTCTGTAAGCTGTGACCAAAGCAACTGACAGTTTGAGGAAATACTTTTACAATTTATTAAAATTTTCTTTTGTAAAACTTGTATAGACTGGTGTAAAAGTACAAATAATTATTTCAATTAAGTAATTCAGTAATGCAAAGACGGGAGAAACGACAAGAAAGAGAAATGCGGAACTTAAGTAAAGTTAAGAAATAATGACTTTTTGGTAGATAGTTTGCTGAATGTTTAAGTAATGTAACAATAAACTGTAGCTGAGGACAGCAACGTGCATTTCCTGCCTAATCACAGTGGATTAGGGCGCTTGAGTTTTGCAAGAGTGACTGTGCTAACTAAGCTAAAGCCAGCGAGCTGCTAGCCAAGAGGACGCCATTGCTGAACGGGAAGGACTGTTTCGCGCTGAGGAGGACTTTGCTTCTGCTGCCGTTTGCTTTTATCTTCATCTCTTCATGAATTGTTAGTCCAGGACTTATGCCAGACCGTTTTTCTTTGGGACTTTTAATTGCCACTGAGGATAAGGATTTGCCTGCCGCACCGCACCGAGCAACACACAGGCCTGCAACTTTTATTGTTTTTGTGTGTGTGAGAGTGTGTGTGTGTGTGTGTGTGTGGGGGGGGCCCACTGTTTTGTTTAGAGTTCAGTTAAGTAGCATATTTGATCTGAGTTTGATAAGTATAGAGAAAATGTGTTAAAGGGGTAAAAACTTTTAACCAGAGACCTGGGATTATTTGAATTTTGAATAGTATTTTGATATTGCCAATTCTATTTTGCTTATTATAAGTGTCTGATTTTCTACAGTGTTTTGCCAATTTTGGTTCAACTAATATTTTTATTTTAAAGAAGTCTAATTTGAGTAATTGTGTTATTTATTACTATGTGTTATTTTTGTTTCTTTTTAACTAACAAAGTAAATATTATTTGTGTTAAACTGGAAACAACTGGTTAGTAAAATATAATTTCATTTATTTTAAAGAGTTGTCTGGGGTCAGTTATTTAAA
>NW_023340095.1:4812288-4813264 GCF_004916995.1 Morone saxatilis | reverse complement strand
GTGTAGAGTACGTGTGAATAGAGCCACTGCTTAGTCTAACAGTGTTGTTTATTCATAAAGTATTAGGCCATAAAAAGTTTCACACAAAACAGGTAAACCTTCGTGGTAGCTACCTTAATAAATCAAACCCAAACACCCCATCATTCAAGTCCAAGGTGAGTTGCTTTAACTTAAGCATTTACTGAGTGTTGGGGTGCTACACTTCTATGACTTGTATTTAGTGCAACCCTACGACGAGACCAAGACAATATTAGGCCATTCTGCAATACCCCAGCTTATTTTCAGTTATGGACAATCTCCTTCCTGCATTGGTGCTAAAGGTTAGCATTGGACGTAAATCATAAGGGGCGGAATTGTCCAATATAATATATATAATATATAATTCCTATAGGATACTGAGTTGAACAGACAGAAATGATAAGAAATAAAGCCTAGCTTGTACTGAGCCGGAAATATCTTTTAAAAGTATGAAACACAGTTTGGTAAGTGAGTTGATAGTGAAATTTAGATTGGTTGATCTTTGCAGGATTCCCTATTTAACCAATGACACACAGTATCAGAATGAATGAAAAGCAGCAGGATACATGTCTCCCTTCTGGTCACTAGTCATTGTAATTTTGAAACTGCTGGAGTGTGAAATGACTGTTCCTGTTAAGATTCAGTCGTGTCAGACTGAAAGCAAATGACCCATGAGCAAACTAATGACCAAAGTAGCTCCTCTAACATGTGTAATGGGTTCCATCAAAGTCTGGTCAGCAACGTCTGAGACAATGCATGTGATTAACACATGAACTGTGAGACCTGATCTGTGGTAGGCATCTCCCTGATTATAAGAGTAGAACAGCCTGAAGCTCTAGTTAGATGGAAATTATGGGATGTGCCACACGTATTTAAATAAACTGGCTTGCAAAGAGGTAACCTTAAAAAGGTTATCATAAATCATCAAGTTCCAGGGGTCCAAATGATACTGGATTTT
>NW_023340095.1:4801136-4812272 GCF_004916995.1 Morone saxatilis | reverse complement strand
ATTTTTTACATACAGTAATAATACACAAACAACACAATAATAATACAATTACTGTATGTACATCATAACACAACTTATGACATAAAAAACACAAGTAGATAAATAATAGAACAATGGAGAGGCGTGGTCGGCACACAAACAAATCTAAGTTCATTTAAACAAGACTTTTTTGTTTTGCTTGCTTTCAAAAATAAAATATTTTTCTACATTTTTTAAAATTAATAAAGCCAGTATAGCTTTGTGTTCCATTCCCAATAATGAGGTTTTCCGAATTACATCTCTGACTAGCTTCTTTGCCATGGCAGCTAAGGCTTTGTATAGAGCATGTAGAGCTCCCAGCTGGCCCACAGAGGATTCTTAAAAAAAGCTGATCAAATAGACGACAAAACAATCTCAACTGTAAATGTTAAAACTTAACCTTAAGATGAACTAATTAAAAGTGATGATAGTAGCATAGATCATCATAGACATCCAGGAGACTGATATTTCTATGTTGAGAACTTTGAGATATCATTAAAAAAAATACTTTGAAATGGAGATTTAAAAATACTTTTGAAACCAGCGGCTTCTCCCACTTCATTTTTCAATTCTATCGCCTCACTGTGAAACAATATGCAGAGAATAATTAACTTTAATAAAGCAAAAGATCGATGATGATCTTTTTTCCACTATTTCTTCTACCTTCATATTCAGACTGCCCATTACTTCCACTTATCTCTGTACCCCGGCTGTATGAATCATACAGCTGTTGTGGTCCTATTGTTCTGTCTTTCAGACCTACGGAAGTGCGTTCTCACACACTTGTTTTGTATGTGCATTTTAAATTTGTGCATAAAACAAAAAGTGGACATGCCTGAAAAAAGTCGGAATCTGCCTAAAGGTTTTTATGCTTGGTTGAGGTGGAAAAGCTGGCTTATTGAGAAAGTGCAGTGAAAACAGACTTGGTGAACAAATGATCACGTAACATCTTTTTTTGCTTGTTTTCTGGATATCTGGTTACAATTTGTGCTACATTTAATTGGAAACCTGACCACAATCCTCAGATTATTCCAGAAGTTCCAGCTGAAATGTTAAATCTACTGTCTTATTAACCCTTAACCCTTATTCCTTATTCTATATCTCATCTTATTTCAAGTCTTCATGAATCTACCTTTAATGAAGATGGTACACACAATTGCTGATGTCTTTCTTTGTTAATATCTCAATAAATACATGCATGCATTTCAAACATGAAGGTGTAAAATGATTTCTTTCCTTTTTTCAAAACAGAATGTTAAAGTACACAGGATGTTTTATTCCGTCAGCTTTTGCTCTACAGATATATCAAAGCATACTGTCTCAGCTGGTGAGTTAGGTTTAAACCGCAGTCTCTCAGACCGAAAACTTTTCAAGTTAAATCCAGATTTAACAATCTAGTTCAAACCCAAACAGACTACTTTAAAGAAATACATTTAATCAAATTTTCACAGAAATTGAAATTCATTTGCATATCTGTTTCTTCACTCAAGGAGATCTTAAATTACAAATGCAGGATTTGTTCTTAAGAGTTTGTTCTTGGCAAATAATGTATTTTGTATGGTTTTGTATCATGAGTATTATATTTGCTGCAAAGGGGATACCCAGAGCCATGTGCTCCCTAACATCACAAATATGTTGCAACACCACATGACAGTGTGTAAATAAAATAAGACCCCTTTGTTGCTTTTAGTGTCATGCTGAGTGTTGGATTTGGCAGGCAGATGCCGGACTGTTTCACATCTGTGTCCAATAGTGTACTTCCTTTGAATAACAAGTACAGGCTCGCTTCTTGCCATACATATGATTGTTGATGGCAACTGTTGAAAGGACTTCTCTTCATTATGTAAATCTCCTGGGTCACGGCATATCTGTGCTGGCCTTTCAAACGGAGGCCCAGCGGCACTTATCTGAAGTTTCTTAAAATCATCTGTGAGGAAAGGTTGCATCACAACATTGTGCAAATGGAGAGCAATACAGATTTGTAATTGGTCAACCTTCTTCAAACAGGGAAAATGAGTGCAAGTTAATCTAATATTTACTGAAAAAATAACTGCTTTACATATTTCAGTACAGTCTTGTACAAAACAGACAAGCTGGTGCTATTTATTTATTTATTATTAACTAAAATACTAATTACTTTTCTTTCTTGTTCTATATCTAAATTATATAAATATAATGAAATATTGTTTAGTTATGTAAAATACAATAACACAACAAGAGATGTAAGGTGCATATTAAGAGCTGTACAGTTTTCTACAGTATGTAAATGGGGACCTTTCTAATGCATCAGCATGAGGCAACGTCTTACTCGTATTGATTTCCTATATGTGCAGCACAACCCTGAACTCATTCAGTCCCCTGAGGAAGGAACACCATCTGTATGCATGGGAATACTGTTCCATATGTATGACTCCAGTTAGAACAATGTGCAGTCAACACTTTTTTTGTATCAAAATATAATTTTTTTAAATATTAATACTTATTTTATTGCAACTTTATACAACTTTTATTGAAAAAAAATCTAATTTGCCTACTTTATAGTTGTTACAGCCCTGCGTGGTATCTTTCTTTATTCATGTTTATTGCACAGTGCTTGTATTTCTGTCTCACTAGTCTAGTGTGTTTGTGTGTGCGGGTGATGACTTGCAGGCAGTGCTGTGTGACTGGCTGTTTAATTGCAGAGGGGTCTCACTTGTTGATTGGCAACTGTTACCAAAGGTTGGCCTCACTCTTATTCCAGCTCCCGGAGACTATCCCAGCAGCTCGTCAGCTTTACTGTGATTCAGCCTGACAGAGAGTCTTTCACTTGTGTAAAGATAACTAACAGCTTGAAGGCGTAGTTGTAAAAAAAAAATTGTTTATGTTGATAGATATTAGCCAGCTTATTTCTGTAATTTTGGAACTTGGTACATATTTACAGGTTTGTACTTGCCAAACAAAGGTATAACTAATAACATTAATAATGTGTAAACTCTGAATGAAGTGTTACAGTGTCCTGCTGTGCCGGCTCACTTTCACTGCTTCCAGGCACACCTAAATGGAGTAGAGCCATTGTTAATCTCATCAGTCACACCTGCACGTCTCATTCTATGACAAGTCAAAATACTGTGAAAAAGGTCTGTACTCTGTAAATAGGAAAATTAATAACAACCATTCTTTATTTAGCACAAAACATATGTTATTAACAAGACAATACAAGGCAATAAAAACAAGATCAATGCAGAAAAGATTAGCTACATAAAAACGGAGCTGCACTTCGAGCTAAAAAGATGAAAAACAAGATGCATAAATTAAATTATAAAACAAGTATAGAATAATAATTTGTGTAGGGTAAGAAATGTTTTTCATATTGCATACAAATATGAAATCAATTCATACACAATAAAGCTTTACTATAATGTAATAGTGCTGCTGTTTTTGCTACAGTGACACAGCAATGACATTGAAGGGACAGTAAAGCTAGGGAACACATAATGGACACTAGAGCTAAATAAGCTTACTTTATATCCGTATAAGCTTTTACTTACACCGCCCATTTTTACTTGAGTTCAAAGGCTAATAAAGCACTTTGTTTTTTATAAAATAAGTCTTGCTGCAGAATTTGGTCAGATTGCTTTATATGTTTTAAATTTTATCTGGACATAGCTGTAGATTTTCTTGATTCTTGATCTGCCTACTGTATGAAACTTACACCTTATGAGTTAAAGCCTAGTTTCAGAAGCATCCGGCAACATCTCATGGGCTTCCTGATGGAGAGTTTGGTCACTGTGTACTTTACAGAACAGAATAGGTTGTCAGTGAAGAGGTGCACAGAGAAAGGGAGATGCAGAAGGCCATAAAATGGGTAAAAGCTTCGGAAAGACAAGGTTAGTGGAGTTCACTTTTTTCTACTGCTTCCAAGAATGGAAGCTCAATCAACAGGAAGTATTCAAAATGTTGGACATCATTTTTTTTGTTTCATCACTGACACATACAGCAGAGTTGGATGACTGTAATATCAGCATCTATCAAATGTGATGTGATGTGATGTGATGTGACTTGCATTGTGGGATGGTTAATCAGACAGTTATGCCATGAACACTACATTATTTGTTCTCTTGGGGGAATACATACCATACATTTGATTTCACACTAATAATTCAGACACTGAAATAAAAAAAATGAGCAAACTATATGAAGTAAGTGTGGGTACAGTCTTTGAGCCTCAAAACCCTACACACAAATGAAAGCCAATCCACCTGTGAGTCATGCATGCAGATGAAACTATGTGTAAATGAAAAAAAAAATATAGAGCATTTTTGGAAACGTGTGTAATACCTGATATTAATTCTTGGGTTGTATTTATTTGTAAAATTGTTTGACAGAGACGTGATAGGAAGCTGAGGGGGGAGACAGTTAGAGAAGGAAATGCAACAAAGATCCTCGGCTATGTGAATTGGGGACACCTTACCTCACCGTCTCCTACCAAGATGCCCAAATAACACTTATTTCTGTGTGTGTGTTTTGTTATAGTAGCAATTTTATAGAGGCGAGATGCCATTTTTGTTTGCTGTAGCCTTAGTTTGTTTCTGTTGTTCATAAAATAGCTACCCTCAAGCTAAGTTCTAAGATAAAAAACATAAACTGTGACTTTGAGCTTGAACTTTGATTTGATTGGTAATTATTGGGAGCAGGAAAGAAGGGGACACCTTGTTGTTTTATGTCCAGGCTCCCAGAGACTTTGGGCTCTGTTGCCTCGACATGTAGATGTAGTACATAAATTAATCTGTGAGTCTTTGGTGTTATTGAATGGCAGTTTTTGGGAGTGGCAGAATGTTGTTTTTAGGCCAGGAAATAAGACAGAGTTGTATGAAATAAAATAGAGACCTAAGTAGTTTGTATTTTGAGCCAAGTCATTTTTAATCTAAAATATGCCTTCCGAGGGGCCAAGGTTGCCTCGGTACTCGAGGATTAAAAACACCACCAACAGCGAACAGTCAAAAGCTGCTTTGTCTAGATTGATGTCTCCAGTCTCCCTGAAATCCCATGTAAGTTGATGAGCACCTGGGAACCGACAAAGCCAGATTCCCTTCAGCACTCCAGCAGTGACATCAACATTATTGCTGCTGACAGTGCCAAGCCGTGCCCTTCAATATAAATTGAGTGAGTACACATTCAAATGTCAGTATGTTGCTGAAATAATACAAAAAATGAAATACTCTTGATCTTGAATACTCCTGCTAGGCTGCATTCACACATTGCATATGAGAGTCATGCTTATAGAAACTATATTTACACTTATCTTGACATCTTGAAAAGTATACTTTTTTGTACATTTTGAGTTCTTACCATGCCTTGTTTTTAATGAAATATTTGTGGGAAAACATAATGGAAAAACATTGTTGGTCACCAGGCAAAAAATCTATAAAACTTATTACTGGTTTAAATCCTTCCTGCAATCCCTTTTTGCTTATTCATTCTCATACACAGTGACAAAGTCATATCAGAACTGAGCCCTCCTATTATGTTTTTGATGCTGGTTCATCACATATGGAGAAAATGGCCCGATTTAAATAATGAGCTCAAAGGGAAGAGGAGGAACTGTTATCTAGTTTCCGAGTTTCATTTTCACATGAATTTCTGTGAGAAATCACTTGGCAGTGCATCATTGTTTATATTCCACTTCTCGTCTGTTTGTCATACCTCTATGCTGTTCAGTTTCTGTCATATCTCATGTAAATATGTCATCATGGTAAAAGGGCAGAGAACCAGAGACTGTGCTTAATGGCTCCCGGTGAAGTTAGTTGTTCTTTTTTCTTTTTTTTTTACCTCTCTTAGTGTCACAGAGCTGTGGGTGCCTGTTTTGTTTATCTCATGCATACAGATGTGCTGTTGACACAATGTACATTTCTGTACATTTCTTACAATATTCCACTGATCTATGCTGCTGTAATGAACCAGGATATCAAATAAAAGTCATATTTTCTGAAGATCTTATGTCTGCTGCTGATTTCTTCTGCCACCACAGCATCTATGTGCCACCAATAAAGGCAGGGAAGAATAAGACTGCTCGTAAACAAGTGCAATGGATGTAAACAATGCAGGATTTAAAATGGTTCAAATCTGCTTAACAAAATGGTTTAAGGATGCACTGTCACTGTGTTTCTGTGAGCAACACTGCGCAATTTTACTCACACGATCCATTTCACTGACATGTAGCAGTTTGTAGCTTTCACAACAAGTTCCTCAATTCTGTCACTAGACAAAAGCTTGAATCTTTTTTTTTTGTATTTATTTAATTATTTGTCTTGCCAGTGGCATTGCAGTATGTGTTGGTCCACCACTTCTTTCCAGACAAAAATATCTCAGCATGGATGGATTGACGTGAAATTTTATATATTCATAATCCTAATGACTTTAATGATCCTCTGCCTTTTCCTGTACTGCCAGCTGCACCACCAGCAGGTTTTCACTTATCCAGTTAAATATCTAGTTGGATTGGCACAACATTTTGCAACCGCATCCATGCCAATCCCAGACCATGTGGGTGAAATGTCTTGACAACTACTTGATGGATTGTCATGATCCCCTTCAGATTTTATTTGTCTGATCAAATACTCAAAACTATGGTTGCTGCTTAAGGTTTTGGGAATATACTGTATCCTGAATAAACCATGGTAAAGGTATGAATAATGTTAGACTTCACTATGTCAAGACCACACTATTTCTTACATTGGCATTTAATTTTGGCACACAATAGTGTACTATGGAATTGTCCAATAAAAAGATGCTATGGGCTCTGTCTTTCACATTGAGCTTTGTAAAAACATGATTGAAGTGAAATTTGGAGACTTTCTGGAACAAATCCTGATCTATAGTAGAACCGCCGTAGCTACGTCAGCACATCTACAAGCCAAATGTGTCTCTGTAGGTATCAACCTTTCCTGTCCATTACTTTGAATCATGAGGCAACCTGATGATTCAGCTTCAAGCAAAATGATGAGTTCTTGTCAGATTTAATTTGAAAAAGTCGTTATTAGCATTCTACATGTACACCTTCTTAAAGACAAATTATTTGTTATTGAGTAACCTGGTAACGGATGTGGACATAAATCCATGGCAGCCAATCTCTACAGAGCACACTCTTAATTTCCATCCTGACCACTCAGCTTCAGCTGCTAGTTCAGTATGTCTAAGCTTTTTTCCAATTATATACTCCACATGCTACCATGCTACAGTGAGCTTTACAGGGTCTGCTGAGTGTTAAACCTCAGGTCAGTTCTTATTGAACGCCGGTACTAACAATCTCTCGCAGGACTGAAGCTGCTGCCACACACCTTCTCAGTCTTAGTCTCCTCCTTCACCTGGCCAAACCTGTGTTTCAGTTGATGTTGTGCTTCATCCTCCTTCAAGTACAGAGGTAATTTTGAGTGTGGCAGGGAACTGATAGCCGTCCACTTAAGTCTAAATTGCTTCTCTCAGGCTCCTCAACACTTGACAGTGTGAATGTATGCTGTCAAATATTATGACCTTGGGAAACATTCACTTTGCACCCAGAACAGATTTGTCAAAGTGCTGATTGTGAGAATGCAGAGAAAGTGTGGGTTGAGTGAGTGAGAAGGTGAACACATCACACCATATATCTGATTACATTAATTAGCTTCCTGAGTACTTAACAAGCTTGTCCCTCTTCTTACTGTTGCCATTCATTATATTTGAACACTGTATTTTCTCTTATGTTTTATTAAGAGCAGCGTGGGAGCTATAGCTGTTGCTCAGCAGTAAGAGCCTGACAGTGTCGATGCCCCAAGTGACATTTGAAATGTAGTCAACACATTTTATATTCTCCCTTTATTGCAGTAAACTCTGGATTTATTTTCCTTCTGCAACTGACTGACAGACTCAATTTAAGTTCAAGCCCAAAATCACATGACAAATTCACTGAGAAACTATATTTTGGCCCTCACTTAACCTCTATAAAAATGCATAGATTTCTACTTACAGTGATCTCCTTATCTTAACTGCTGCAAGCGTTTCATGGCTTTAACGGTCAAGGCTGGTGTTATTCTATATTTATATATCTATATCTATATCTATATATTCTTATTGTCAACAGATCCCTTTAAAATACCAAAACCAACAATTCCTATTTTGTCTCTTAATCTTTTCCAACCCTCACCCTGTCTATGACACTTGAGACCACTGGTTCCTACTAAAGACATACATCACATTCTTAAAAGTGAGTCACAACAGGACTGTTTGTATGGAATTGATTCAAATCAGACCTTGGCTACGCAGGCTGTTAATAGGATAAATTCATTGTTGGTTTTGGTCTTTTCATAAGATTTATTTACAATTTAATATCACCAGGCTTATCAAATAATCCTGAAGGATATAAAGATGAAGTTAAGAGTATAAAGTAAAGATATTAATGAAGCCTTCTTTAAAAAAAATTTTAATGCTTTGTATTCCAAAAAAGGCAACACAAAAGTAATGTGAAGTACAAATGATGTTAAATATAAATGAAACACAGACCTTGTAATCAGCACAGCTCTGTCTCACCCTGCTTTGGACATGAACTACAACACCGTGCTTTATGCACAAGACCAATCAGATGAGGGCACTCTGAGGAAGCTCCCTTAACAGGTTCACTGCTCCTGTTTGATTGATAATCGTATTCATTCATTTCCTTGATGGAGTCTCATTCCTTTTAATTCATGAGGTGTGATGCATGATTTGAGGCTCAACTGGTGAAACAAGTATCCCCCTTCACTCTCTCTTACACCTCCCTCCCTTCCTTACAATTTGACCTTCAAAAACGACTAATGTGATAACAGATTAAGGTCAAGATAAAGGACATGAAATTCCTATTTGCTCAATTAGAGTACTCATAAGAAAGGTCAAATTTGCATGGGCTGCTACAACACAGTGCTACAGTGAGCACTGCAGATCTCCAACTGATGGATTATACTTACGTGGCGGGCATGTTCAAAATAGTCTCCCAAGCTGAGTCCCCTCACAGTAATTTTTCACACTGAGGGATACAATCTGTGGTTTCAACCAAACAGCTCAATGGTCATTGTAGGATCATTGTGAATAATTAGTTCAAACACAGACAATGTTTACTCTGACACAGCAACAATGAGTCAAAAGAGGGTGTTTCATGAGGAAGTCAGTCAGTATTTCATTTCTGGGTAGTTGCGGGACATTTTGTTGGGGGCACAGTTCAACATTTCGGGAAACACATGTATTCACTTTCGAGAGTTAAATGAGAAGCTGGAGCTGGGAGGCAATTAGCCTAGCTTAAAGGGTGAAGTGTGTAGGATTTAGTGGCATATAGCGGTGACGTTGCAGATTACTACTGAACTGAATGTCCATTCGCCTTCCTAGCATGTGGGAGAAATTACAGTGGCTGCAAAACTTAAAAGGCCTTACCTCGAGTCCTGCCTTGTTCAGTACCTGCTAAAATAGAAGATGTGAGGTGTGGGCGTGGAGACTTCGGAGTTTAAAGGCTTTCGATGGAGCTGGCCTAATAATCTAACTTTAATTACTTTTGCTGTTGAACAACGTAATACTATTTCAAGTAATATTAAATCAGCAATTGATTCTATTTTTAACTTTCCCAACACATCAATATGAGAGTGGCGTTGATATTGTCTTATGTTTCTCTAGTCTGAACATTTCACATTTTATAGCAGTTGTTATGATTTTACAATATGCCTTTTTGCAGTTTGTGTCCATGCACTGCAGTAAGTGCAGCTCAAGCTGTCCTGTCCTTAAGGCTCCTGCTGAATGTTTGGCTGGACTGTGGCTCATCAATAACTGGCCCAATGGCAGCTTGCACTCACTGACCATAAAAGTAAAAGCAGCAAGAGACTCTGACAGAACACGACTTAGGTCATTAATGACTCTGTGGAGTCCGTGCACTGTTGCATATCATGTAGAGGGCCACAGTGTAACAATGTAGCACTTTAGAATGCAATAAATCAAACACAGAGCAACATGTCATTTACAATAAGAGAGCAGCATTAATGCCATTGTGTAACATGTCTACTTATATTGGAGGCATCTGTTTTGGCCACTGTGGTGTCATAAAATTTCACAATATGAGAAAAATGTCTTAAATGACGAATGACACAGTCCATGCATGTGAATATGCAGGAGAAAAGGCATCTATTAGGCCCAATACACCCAAGTTTAATTTTATAATAACATGGTGGACATTCAGGGTGTGGAGGCCAGAGAGATTTGTTTTGATATTTTACTGAGTGAACAATAGTGTCTTAAAGAATGTACTGTACTCCCACTCTGCTACCACACTCAACTATGTATTTTTTTTACATTTTTGTACCCTTATCCTCGACCTTTATCATTTCGAAGTTCCAATTAAAGTTTTCACCTCATTCACACGGCAGCAAATATGACTGAGAATTTAAGATGTCTCACCTTGTTGGTGTAAAATGTTATTGACTTGGATTGACAAGGTGTTAATGTAACTGTATAATTTGCATAAAGCCACAATGTGCCAAATTTTAATGTGGTTATTGCATCCTTTGTTTAATTTTTTTTACAAAGCGGTATGGTTTGCTGTCTGCCACTGTGTCTCTTTTGATACTACCACTGAGGGGCGCCAAAGTGGGAAATTTTAAAATTAAACTTTTATTATTTTTTTATTATTTTTCCACATTTAACCGTGAATGTATTCTAACCATACATGAATTTAAAACAACATCTGCTTTAATTAGCACTTTTTCTAGCAACCCCTTTGTCTGTTTTGTTTATTATTTATAAAGCACATCATGCCAAGTTTTCATTCCATCACATTGTAAAGCGACACACAACTGTGGGCTGTCCCAGTGAGCCTTCGGGTGGTTTTTGTTGGGTTTTCGGTTTGATGTTGTTTTGTCAGTGGTGGTTTGTGTGTGTGTGTGTGTGTGTGTGTGTGTGTTTGTGTGTTTGTGTGTTGAAAAGGATACAACATCAACCGAAAACCCAACAAAACACCCGAAGGCTCACTGGACAGCCCACAGTTGTGTGTCGCTTTACAATGTTGATGGGAATGAAAACTTGGCATGATGTGCTTTATTAGTATAATAAACAAAACAGACAAAGGGGTTGCCTTAGAAAAAGATCTCTCTC
>NW_023340095.1:4782316-4800401 GCF_004916995.1 Morone saxatilis | reverse complement strand
TTAAAACACAAAAAATGCAGTTACTTGTCTTTGCCTTTGCATGGCAGCATCATGTCCTGTCCTCACATGTTTAACTTTGAAGTCCCACGCTTGAAAATTGAAGGCTTTCCTTGAATATATTTATTTTGCTATGTGATGTGTTTCATTTATTCATCATAAATCAAGTAAAAACTTTGCACTGTCTCAACAACAAAGTAGACCTTATTCCCTTAGCAGAGTCTGTGTGGAACCAGGGTGTGCCCCAAGTGGCTCCCAACAACAATTTCAGGGCCTGCACCTCAGTGCGGGATACAATAAACTTTTGTCAAAAAGATGAACAATAGAAGATGTCAAAGCATACAGTCGCAGTGTTTAGTGCAGTACGCCAACATACCTGCTGCCCAAGGCAAGATAGAGACGCAGGGGGGAGAGGAGGAGAAAAAGACTTGGCATGGAAATCTTACCAGATGCTCTGGCACTGTGTGCAAGTGTCAGTCGGCTCTGCATGTGGGCTGCAGGGAGTTATTGTTTTTAAATATATATTTATTTATATAGGAGGATATCAGGCGCATTGGACTGCAGTCTAGTTTATATTATTACCCATGGGTTTAGATGGATTTTGTTACAATGCAAAATACCCCATGGATATACCAGAATATACTATAGAATACAGATTGATAGATGGATAGATGGATGAATGGAGGCATGGATAGATAAGTAGATCGAGAGAATCCAAAAAGATGCATAAAAGCATTGCTGAAAAAATGACCTGTACTAACGCCAACAGTACGCCAACAAGAAATGTGATTATTCTCACAGTACAATACCAGTAATTTAATGTTGAGTTCCTCTTTAAAGGATATGGCTGGTGATGTCTAAAAAATCCCATTAAAAGACAGTTTGTAATTCCGTCCCTCAATACCTTCTGACTACCCAAGCACTCTGCACCAGTTACACAAACACAAGTAAATAGTGGATTTGTTGGGAACTATTTTCAGCTGTGGCGTGTAGTTACAGCTGCAAGACTGTATGTGAGGTTGACTCAGAATAAACTACAGGGTGTGTGTGTGTGTTCCTGATAATGAAGGAACATGCCACTCAGTGCAACAGTGTGGCTCAATGATGTCTTTTAAATAGTTCTGGACAACAATGGAGCTCTTTGGCAGAGATGAAGAAGACTTTTGAGGCTGAACACTTGTTAGTAGGATAAATTCATTGTTAGTTTGTGTTTTTTCGGGGGTTCTGTTGAGAATAAGAAAAATACAGACTATCACAAACTATTAAAACATGTTTTTTTTTCCAAATTTTACTGTAAAAAAAATCAACATAAATTCTTGTCTTATTTGATGAAGCTGAAGAGCAATTTTAGATTTAATCAAGCAGTGTGATAAAAGGATTTTGAAATGTGCATTTTGAATCACATTAATCATGTCCTGCAAAGCGATGAGATGCGTCTCAGCTCTACATAGAACCCTTAATGAGTAGCTCGCCACTGTGGCCTTACTGAGAATGCTTGCACTGTGTATCACTTCCAGCCTTGCACACTTATAATAAGCACTGTGCTTTTCACTTGAGGCGTGGAGAGGGGCAGATTGCTGGACCACACTAAAACCCTGAATGCTTCATTCACCCGGACCATGTTGGCCTCAAAACTGGGCCTACACTGGACCACTTGGCTTTGATGAGAAGGAAACGGACAAATCACCATCACTCTTTTGTTTTGTTAGTGGGTCGTTCCACCGGGGACATTCTCGGCTGGTGGATTGCCAAGATTCATTAAAGCCCTGCTCCACATTCTTGCATATTCTTTTGGACATTAGTAGCTTTGTTTTTGTTTAGCATGCTTGTTTTTTTCCCTCTCTTTTATCTTCTTCTGCCTCTCTCAGTCCATCTCAGCCTCTGTCTCTCTTTGCAGCTAACGCACTCTGTGACACCTAGGTCAAAGGATGTGGTCTCAGCACATCAAAAAATGAAGGAAGTGTTGATAGAGTAGAAAATTGCCCCTGTTGGTCCCTTAAGTGTGTCTGCGAAATTAGGTAGCCATGGTGATATAGCTCCATAGCCGCCACAGAGCCTCCACTTAGCAGTTAACCACACTGGGCAGGTATCGACCGCTCCCCTTTGGGCACCCGACTGGCTTCAGCCTCTGCCCTCTAATAAAAAAATCAAAATGCAGGACTCAGGGCATAATAGGGGGTAAGCACAGGGCCAAATACAGCAGGACTCTAAAAGAGTGAATGACAGCTGTGATAAATGTTTTGTTTGTTTACCACTTTCTCAATTTTTGGCTGGCATAGTCATAGGGTGAAAACCCCTCAGTGAGGAAATGTATTGAAAATATTTCCAGATGCATTCTTCATTCACTGTATTGTCATTTCATTTTCCGAAAGCTGATTTTTCCGCTGACCAGTGAGATATTGCTGCAGGCCATTACCACACACAATGAACAGCTTGGGTTGGCTTTCCAACAGCCTGATGAGCTGTCATGAAGTTGTCACTATCATGGAGCTTAGACTGACCAGTATGTTGTGTAGCCAACAAAGTGGTTATTCTTCATCCCTTTATCAAAGCGCTTACATTTCTACATTTGGCAAGGAAAATGTCCTATGTTTCACTGTGGTATTCCTCTCTCTGCTGACACTGCTTTAAACGTGCTCATGAAAATTAAGTACTGTGCACACGCGCGCACACACACACACACACCACCGCACATGTGCATCACATGCTCATTGACCTGAATTAATATGCATCAAATAAACATTTTGGCTGCTTCATCACACTTCATAAAATGGGTGACAGGTGGGAAATATGGGATTTTATTATGCTGATTCTATCGAGCACGTCTGATGGCGGCAACGAAGAGATCTGACTGTAAACAGTGTTCATTGAAAATCCACTTTATGTTTTTATGCACTTTCCCCCCCAAGAGGAAATCTTAATGGTGTGAGTGAAAATTTCTTTTTGATGAAATCTTATATGGTGTAATTAGTCTTAATGAGCCAATCTGCTGGCACCCTGCTGTAAAATCTTGCTCATGATAGTGTTAATGCAAGATAATTTGGACCACATTGCCTCACACCTAGTAAGAGACCACACGAGGAGATCCTTCTGGAGCCTTGGTACGATATGGCTGATGATGTGGCTGATGATGTGGCTGATGATATGGCTGATGATATGGCTGGGGGGTTTTGTTTTGACTGATTAAGCTGTAATGTGTTTTGGAATTTCACAGTCATGGCTGTTTGTGTATAGATTTTTAGAAGTCGAGCAGAATTGCACGATATATGACCTTATTTATTCCAAGACATATCATGATATTTATTAAACTTGTTGCAGTCCAGGCAAAAATATTCAACATTTGTTTTCAGCTTCTTTGAAATTAGCAAAGACCAAACATGCAGCATATTAAGGCCAAGGAATGTTTTCAAGAGCCAACTCTGTTTGCCTCCGAGCACAAAGTATTGTCATGATAAAATGTCCTTCAAGTTCCCTCTGAATGCTGGCAATCTATCTTGAAAGCTGTTCATATTTTTTCCAGGCAGGAGAAAAATCAATGGCTAAACTAAGTAATGAATTCCTATTGGCCTGCAGCAGCTAGTGCACTGGCACTGCCAACTGTGCATCCTGGGTAGTGAGGGTCTCCAAATAGAGACTCCAAATAATGTGCTGGAAAACAATTTCCTTCTCACGGATGAGCCATAATTCACCCTTTAAAGACCACTCTCGCCATGACATCCTTATCAATACAGCATGCTACCCCTGGCTACTACTTCCTTATTTGGCTCTGGACAAATTCATTTTTCTTGCAACGCAATTCATCATTTCCTTTTCAGTTGAAAGGGAAAAGTTTCACAACTGACTAGAGAAACTCATCTTTTTCTAAGATACATTCTCAACAGCAGCCTTCTTTACTTTTTTAAACAGTTTTTCACATCCCCCCTTGAGGTATTTTGTATTTTGAGATACTATTTAAACACTGTTAAAGTAAAGCATAAAGCTGGTTCTCATGACTGTTTCGTGTGATGAAATTGCTAAACTCAAAGTACAAAAAAACACCCCAGCAGTTTTGTGTACAACTATGATTCTGTCGATGTCAAAAGCCAACACAGCAAGCAGCCAAGTCTTACACTTACTCGGGGCACACAGCCTACAGCCAAGGAACAGGAACCTGCAGCCCCCAGCAATCAAATTCAATCACAGTAGTGGTCAGTCACTCAATCTGCCAGAATTTCATTCCTCCCCTTGAAACCAGTTTTTTCTTACTGAAAAGAAATGTGTGGTTGTTCATTTATACATTTTATGCAATTCTTCCTTTCCTTCCCTTCCTCTTTTTTCATTCATTTTTTCACACATGCAATTACTTATAGGACTTTAGAATGCAGATAATGCCTAACATATTTGCAATATTGTTTTATTTAAACTATCTTGAACTAACTACTATACTCTAAAAAGCCAGTGAGGAACAAGTGAACATAGTGTAACATTCAGCAGCTAAAGCCAAATATTTCCCTCAGACCAAAATAGAGAAGGTTCAACATGTTGAATGACGGTTTTGGATAAACAGATGTTAACTGCAACACACACACATTTCCAAGATAGGGAATCAAGGAATTAAAATACTAAATAATCACCATAATTCAAAACACAGATAGACAAGCCAAACAGCAGGCAGCATCATGCAGCGCACAGCGAAGAGCAATTCATGGTTACAGTGGCTCATGTGGTTGGGGCAGTTTGTTGTCAACAATGATGATGGAGGTACAAACCACTTCACAGATAATGGACCTGAAACAGCAACTGGGTGGTGGGAGGTCGTGGCAGTACTTTATTTTGGTGCAATAGTTTCAGCACACACTGTTTGTTTAATTTTTGTTGTGTTGCATATGCAGTTCTCCTCGCTTTCCAGCTGCATCCCCCTTCCCTGCCCTGGAAGGAGAAAAATGTTGAGGTGTGAAATTGGGAATCACTTGGAGCGCAATGTACTCGTCTCTCTTATCAGCTGACCCATTTTTAATGGGATTTCCAATTCCATGTGTTCTGTGCTTGTGGCTGCCATCCTGTGTTGTGAACACATTTGGTCATCGCCCACTGAGTTTTAATGCTCAGCCTCCCATCAACACATTCACTTACAATATGCATGTGTACATAAAGTGTTAAACCAGCCAGAATAGACACATAAAAACAGATATGCATTCCCTTTAACAGGCAGCTGACACAAAGATAAATAAATAAATGTGCCTGTAGAAAATTGTCAATTGACAGCTTGACTGATGAGATTACAAAATCACAAGATTACGTGAGAATCCATAGCCAGGCTTCAAGCTCTGTGCTTTTGCCCAACCACATTGGTACCGATCAGCGTTTATGAGGAACTACTGGCAGATGCGGCATGAGCTACAGGCTTGGTTTAAGGCGTGTGGGAGAAGTGATTGTTCGTTCAAACACAACATTGGCAGCTGCTAAAGAGGTTAGCGTAAATGCTGCTAGCATTATCAGAAGTGGAGAGTATTTCTTAACTGAAAGATGAGCATGGAGCGGCACTCAAGGCTTCAGTAAAAGTTTGACTGTTTTTATGGTTCGTTCATCTGATTGGTTGTTTGCACATGATAAACGGTGATAGACAGATGGAAACAGTTTCCAATAGCAACTTCCCAGATGGTTCTGTGTAATAAACTGTTTTTGTTGTCAGGTATTTATTGTTGTACGTGAAACCAATAATAAAACCAAACCAAACCTTTGGTGGCTGTGAAACACGAGAAACAAGGTGAAGGGCCCTACCCAGAGCCAGTGTTTGGTTTGTGATTCAACATGGCGAACTCCATGGAAAGTGACCCCAGCATCTGTAGATATGAAAAGCTCATTTTAAGGTAACTAAAACGTAACAATTCCTATACTCAGGCGATTATGCACTATTGAAAACATAGTTATGCATAGTATATTCAATGTTTGCTAATAGATCCTTTGACCACTTGGGCTTCAACACAACCCTGACATAATAATTAACTGCCATTATGTAGGGCACCAAAACCCAAAATGTGGAGAATTTCTGTAACCTTTCTATCTAATTTAGCTTTCACAAATGTTCCTGTTGGTACAGTGCAATGGACTATTGATTTACTGTTTTCCTTTTGTTTATCTAATGGAAAAATAAGGTTGGTGTGTTTACTGTAGGTATGCCTCGTGGTTATAGTCTGTCAGAATATTAACACTCATAATTTGCTAATTTAGAAAGTCCAACTACATTTAGTGAATGTTACAAATGTAATCATCACACATACACATACCCACGTACACGTGTAAACCTCTCCTCTATGATGTACCCTAGAACTGAGTGCTAAATGTTGCATCTTTAATCATTAATTCTATGGTTGCCTACATCTATAAGGGTTCACTCTTATATTTTATTAAAGCTTTCCTGTGCAAAAATAAACCATGCATCTGCAGTGCGCGCACACTCACTCACACACACACACACACACACACACACACACACACACACACCTACATACACAGGCAGTGAATGTGTAGCAGCTACTCACCATTACCAAGATGAAAAGTCATCTCTTTGTGGCCTTTGATCTTGTGTTCTCTGCATCCTGTTGGTGCACAGAGCTGGATAATGAATCAGCGACAATGCTCCTGAATAATATATCTCTGCATGGATTCAATAATTTTATATCAAAGCAAGGGCTCGGATTGGCCACACAAGAAACAAACTGCGACAGCTGAGCTGAACCAAGCCATACTTAATGCTTTGACCAATGGATCTATGACTGTATATGTGTATAAATCAGCTTCAAAGTCACTATTGGGCTCCACATATGACCTTGTTAGTGGAAACAAGCCATGCAGAAACACCTGTATACATTACAGCTGAGATAATGCAGTTTACTGAGGAAGTCATGGTCACTGCATTGTTAAAATAGCTGTATACATTAGAGTGTGATGCTATAGACGACATTAAGTGGACATTGATAGCTTATAGGCTGCCATAAGGCAACGAACCATGATGCCCTTCAGGGTGATCCCAGTGCAGTTCCTTATTCTCTAGAATAGGCAGTATACCATAGACAAGCAGCATTGTATAGCAAAGTGTAGGAAAGTGCTAGAGAGGTAGAGCAACATTAAGTTTTTCATCCTATACATTTTCCACCATAGAGCAGAAAGGGCAAAATTGGAAATGCTCTCATTGCTCCTTCGAGGCATTTTGAGTATGCAGCTAGACCTTTGAGACTGATTTTCATGAGAAAGGGTAAAAACCCAGAAACTGATTTACACAAGATTTACGCAATGTGTTCTCTAGTTATTATGGGGCAGGACGCTGTAACTAGAGCCAGGACTTTATTGTGGTTAAAGCTACCTTCAACCTGAGCAAGATTTGATTTTGACGCCTCTGACAGCGGTCATGGCAATTATTGTCCAGCAGCCATGAATCCTGAGCTTTACTACCACGCTGAGTATCAGAGGAAACATAGCTCACTGCTGAATATCACAAGAGACAAGCTGTAACGAGTAGGCAACAAGTCACTGTTGACAAGAAAATCGAGACCTATATCGATGAAGACATCCTACTCCACACACGCACAAGCATTTTTGACCATTTCATATATGTTACAGACTACGTTTTTACTCTCTTTTCGCTCTCATAATTAGCCTTTTATATAAGTCACTACCACAACTTATAACTTATAGTGAACCAAATTTACTATATCTTTAAATATTTTATTTTATTTGTTTGGGAAATTGACGCATATGCTTTTTAATTCGCTTTTCTTCAGTCGATACCACTCTTGTACGTAAACATGAGCTTTAAATGTGCTGGTAGAAGCAATTGTTTAACTTTAGACAGAGCCATGGTAGCTGTTTCTTATTGCTTCCAGTGTTTATGCTAAACTAAGCTAATCGCCTTCTGGCTTGAAGCTCCGTAGATATGAAAGGGATATACTCACTATCTAACTCTTGGCAAGTTAGCACTGATATTATGAAGCATGCTAACCTGCGTCTTGCTGCACAAAGCCCGAAAACATTTTTCAGCATCTTATATCCATCCATTGTTCAGGTTTGTCACGGAAACAGGCTTAAATTGATGGGGTCATGTTAAGTTATTAGCAACGCTGAATTAATTTCATCTGACATTAGCAAAAGCCTGTCAGACACAGAAAGATCAAGAGAAGCAACATCAAATTGGTGTCTGACTCAAGACAATGGAGCAAAGCATGATTTTTTTCACCACAGGGATTTTATGGATTTGACTTGACACTGCAAGTTTCTCAATTACCAACAGTCTTCTATCTTTTTAATTCCAAACCCCAGAAATTAGCTCACTTTTCACCACATTGCTCCAGAGAATAGTTTATAATAAAAGGTTTCTCCAAATATACTATTTAAAGGTTGCAGTCAAAGCTGAATGCTTTAGTTCATTCGCTAAAACGGCATCATGTGGCCACACAGAGCTGCAAGGATTCAAAGCTGTTGCTGTTGGGATCAGGAACAGAACCTGGTACATGCACTGAAGCAAAATGACAGTGAGCTCCTCTAATCCTCTGCTCTAATCCACCTCTACTAAAGGCAACTTGCCTGCTTTTAGTGGAGGTGCACCGCTCGCCAGAACACCTGATTCAGCAGGCACAGTGGCCAAATGGCTGAAATCTACAGAATACAATTTGGAGAACATCCTATTATCATAATGTGATAATAAAAGAAAGAAACAGGTTCCGGGAACGTGAAGACATGCACTGCATTCAGTGACAGCTTTGTTAGACCTTTTTAGTGGCATTAAACTGTTAATATATCTGGTATTTTCTATGGAATTCTTTATGTGATACAGGAAAGTGAATAAAGCAAATATTTATCTTAAGTTTTCACTACCTGCTTTCTGTCGTTATGTGAAAAGAATAAGCAAATAAAATATAGTCTCATACCTTGTGTTCCAGTTTAACAATGTTTTCTTGTTGATCTGCCTCCTCTTTTCCCCACTTGACATTACATCTCCATTACAGGTGGGGAGTATATCTGCTTTCCATTCAGTGACATAATCTCTGCTCTAAATGTATTTCATGTTTGGGATGATCTTAGATTGACCTATTACATGCAGGCTTTTATTTCCAGGATTATCATGCTGACTGATAGAGAATGGTTTTACTTTGCGGAGGCAATTCTCGGGCCTGCAGGCCTCTGATAACAAGAACACAAATTGGCAAAGTCTTTAAAGAGAGTCAATTAAAATTAAAGGGATGGGTATTCTAAATTAGTCTCTGGGAGAGATGGCTTGTAATTTGACTGATGGCTTTTGCTGAATGTGTAATGATGACCTAATCTGTTATCTACAGTGTAACAAAGAAGATCCTTCCTAAAGAAAGCTGAAAAATATGATCAGGGACTTTTCTTTAAAAAAGTAATGAGAAAGGATAACTTCTAAAACAAGAGCTATTGAGGTGATGTTAAAGTAGAGTGGTTGAGGTGGGACTTTTGCTTCTGATTTTGAATTGAAGTCTACAGAGTTGTTCACATTTGCCCGTTTTGACCTTACAGCGGTCTAACGATGACAGTTTTAACTACCTCTTTTAAAACAGGTTCACCACATCTAATACATTGTCTTTGGCTATTACCTTTGACAGGAAATAAGGCTCACAAACTCCAGCTCATTCCCTTTTGTATTCCACCATGGAGCACAATAATGAGGGTAATAACATCTGCAACACATGGACTCTTCGACTCCGTAATGGAGATTTGATTTACTTGTATCTGCCCTCTGGGTCTGACGTGCCTGAGGCTCCAATCACACTCAAAGCTTTCATGCACAGCTCCAAATGGCTTCTCAAATCTCTTTTTGTGTTTTATTGTGTTTTAGGTTGGTTGTAAATTTGTACAGACTACACAGAGAACATGATTACTATTTATTTATGAGATGTGTGTGAGAGTAGGGGAAAACTCGTACATTTTTTAAGATATCAGTTTGCATGCAACAAATATGATGAGCCCGAGATTAGAAGAATCAAAAATACATGACTCCATGCAGCTCTGACTGCTTAGACTGATTAGACAATAACATCTTTGTCTTGTGTCAAGGTAAAACCGCAATGAACTTTGAACTGCAGCGTGAACACAACCTTAAAGAATTCACCACCAGCACCTTCAGGAGAGACGCTGGAGTTGGGGGTGCAAATAGAAACTCACATTACCTTATGTGGACTGCAGTCTTGCAATCTTGCTGATTAGCCTTTTTCACCCGGCTGGATTGACTCTACTCTCTTTCATATGGGTTCTGGCTGACGATGATCAGAGATGGAAAATGTCTTCTCGGGTTATTTTGATCCAGGGACACTTGAAAACTCTTTTGAAACACCTCAATTTTGTGGCATACAATAGTACAATCCCAGCCTTTATGTGCAGCCAGTGGCACTGTCACTTCACAAAAATAAATGACTGTGGGAGCCATTTATATGTACTGTGTGATTTAACCACTAGGGGAAGTATTGTTTTGCTTTGTGTGCAACAGCTCAGAACAAGTTATATTAATTAGATAAGACACGATCAGTCTGAGTTAAGTAGGTGGCGGGGAGCACATGGTTCTTACCCTGAGCCATCAACTGCAAGCCAACTCAAACCAAAAGGAAAGTTTATCTTGGATATTTGATTTGATTACTCTTTTGAGGAAGAATATGCATTAGGAACACCACACACCACCTGCTGATGTGACTGAAGTCATTACACGGGCTACACATTTATATTCATGAGCAAATGAAAGAAAATAATACCCGTAATAATAGTTTTGGAAGTCACTGACAAATGATGTGTCCCTTCCTACAGGGGTGTCTGATCAGAAAATGCTCAATTACAAACTTCATATAGTATTGTTTCATTTGACCTCTGCTGCTTGTGTTTATATAGCACTCAGTTGTTTTGTTGACAAACGTAATCGCTGCCTGGATTATTTTTGAAGGGCAATGTTTTTATTTCATTTATTGTATGTACCAGAGATTTGCAGCCAGATTCCTGTCTGTGGCTCTGCGTCTCAGGTCACTGTGGACATTTTCTATATTAAACCCGACCACAAACTTTCCCTAACCTCCACCAGGTGCTGTGAGTGCCTAAACTACGGTGACCAGATGTCCCATATCTGCTCTAATCCACCTCTACTAAAGGCAAGATGTCCCTTATCTCTAAAACACTTAAATGTCCCAGTTTTCAGCATTTGCTGCCAAATTGTCCTTGTTTTTTCAAAGAAATGGAAATATGGTCATCCTAGAGGAAAGGTAGATAGAAAACATAATCTGGTCTGTATTATATTCCTTAAAAATGTATTTCCTGTTGCAAAATTAATTGTACATGGAATTTCTAGGAAACAGGGTTGGATTGCAGTAGTGGATTGTAACTAGCCTACATTTACTCAAGAAGTACACTTTTGAGGTACTTGAGTATTTCCATTTCATGCTATTTTACTTCACTACATTTATCTTTAGGTACTAGTTACTTTTCATTATTAAAGAAAAACATAACTTAACTAATAAATGATAATATATTATTACATTATTAGATGTAACCTGAAAGCGGCAGATGGTTTGCTACACAGAACCATATGGAAAGTTGTTGTTGGAAACTGTAAAAATCTTTCAAAAACAAGACAAGTGATTGGATGAACCCTCTATCAACATCTATCACAAGCAAGCTTAAACCAATCAGATCAACAAACCATATAACGTATTTAAACTCTTATGTTGCGTTTCCACAAAAGGCAAAGCGAATATTCGCCTCCTATACTCACACTAGTTTACTCATGGGATCATTTGTATTTACTCACGCGAGTAACACAAGGTGAATATTTGCCCTTTAATCTGGTTTACAGTGGTGGTAAATAAAACAGATTTTGCTGTGATTTAATGTCAAAAATGGATTACAAGGATGCTGAAATAACTACATCATAACTACATCTGAATTCATACTTTGTTGGGTCTGTGCCCAAGACAACAAGCAAATGACTCTTACAATGTTTGTTTTCTGAACGGAGTTCGGATCAGTCAGGGCTATGCTAATTTAGTTCATAGTAAAGTAAAACCGACAGCTGCATTCAAATAACAGAAACATATTTTCAGAACTCACCAAGTAGGCCGCTTTCCTCTCTTACTTTTCTCAGAGCACTCTCCTTTTCTGTCCGGTCTCTGTATAAATATGAAGTAGTTTCATAGAGCTCTGGGTGCACACAGATGGACGCAAGTGGAGGTGCTCCTCTGTGGCTCACAGCAGACAGGTTGAGAAGACATAGTGAAGATAAATACTTTTTAATCCCAAAAGTTTAAAAATAAACTCTGCCACTCCTCTTGCCAGTAAACATCTCCAGATCAGAGCAGAATCTGCTGTGACTACGGGTGTTTATTCCTCCAGAAGCTCCTGCTCCTGGCTCTCTTCTGCAGAGCTCCCCAGGCTCAAGCAGCTGTCTCTGGGCCAGCAGCTATGTCTCTCTGCTCCTTCCCATACAACACTGCAACCGCCCCGCGATATGTACACATTTTTCAGTCAAAGTTCAATATTTTAACTAATAACTAGTGCAAAATCAAGCATTATATTAGGGTTAGATTAAGGTAGAATAGTTACATTATGTTTCTTTAATTTGATGCTAATACTTTTTACACTTTATTATTGCTATTTTTGCTCATACTTATACCTGTTTATGTCCTACATGAACAAACATGGACATAAACATAGAGCTTCCAGAATCAACAAAACATAAAAAAGTTCCTTGTAGGGGCTTCAAGTCACAGATCTTAGTACATCTTCTTTGCAGCACCCTTAGCACCCTTGTTCCCCATTTTCCTCACCTTAGACAGCTTCGACATTCTGTCTTTTTGATGAAACTTGCTTTTAATGGTCTGACCCGACTATTTCAGTTCGATTCAGTCACACCATTAGCAAAAAACAGAACTGAAAATAACTGATGATGATGGCTTAACAACATGATAGCATTGCATCACAAAGGTACAAGTTCATGCAATGAGACTGATTGTGACACAAATTAAAAAACCCTGCTAGTTGAATATAGAGTTTTATGATGTTGTTCATCCTGATATAGTGTCTTGCCTCCATTAAATCTCCTCGGTCTTCTACTTTGCTGCTGCCACTGTTGTAACTCTCCATTCTTTAATGATTCATGAGGGGCCATTTCTTCGCCTAGTGAAGCTATTAGGATCTTGCCACCAGGCTGGGCATGTAGCTCTGCACTCATTTTGCTGTCTATAAAGACAATCATATTACTAGCTCCAATTTTAATAACTCCGAATTTACAACTAAGGGTGAAACCTAACCTGCAGCCTACTCTAGACAGCATGATGTCAATTCCAATCATGGCGAAATCACATTTTTGCACTCATCCATTTTTATTTAGAGACATTTTTTTTAATAATAACCATGCTGTGACAATTTAGAAATGCATAGTCTGAACATATTTTAGTTCTATTAATGCCAGATTTGCTCTCAGACTCACCCTTCTGTCTAGATCCTGAAAAAAAAAGAGGAAAGGGTACCCTAATTGATGTGAGTAAAGCATGACAATGCATGCAATCATGGTGAAATTTTTAGCCAATAACATCAAACAAAGCGGGTAAAGACTGCCAAAGCACAGTTCCCTAATGGCTGCTTTATGTGACATCAATACTCTCATCTTCTCATGAGATCGGATATACAGAGTGTAACGCTCCACTTTTGAAACAACCCGTAGCTCACAATGCTGCTGCATGGATTTCAAATCCAATTATTGCAGCAGCAGATCACAGGACAGCTGGATTTGAAATACCCTGTGCATAAACTGTAGAGCTGACTTTGTGTACTTTTGGTACAATGCACCTTAGAAAGAAGCTCTAAGGAACAATAATTCCTTTTTGTTTGTCCTTTTTTTATGCTTTAAAAGGGTTAATACCACACTTTTCTGTGTATAAGTCTTTAATATTGAAAGCCATACTTCCTCTGTATTATACATAAAGAATTTACAAAAGCGCTTTGAAGGACTCAAAAAAGTACTTTGAAGCTATGAGAGTGTCTCTCACAAAACATAAGTTCAAGGATCTAAGCAATATAGAAAGATAGTAAACAAAGCATGCTCATTCTACAAAGAGACAGAGATGTGTGACAGAAACAGAACCTGCATACCAGAATCAAAGCCATAAAACTTGCAGTGGTTTGATACTGGAAATTATGGCTCTCGTTTTCTCAGTTTAAGTCCGAAAAACAGATTGTTTTATTGAAAGGAAAGCATGGCAATTCCCTGCTTGTGCACCTTTTTATATGAATCATTTGAATGGTGATCTCTCCTGACGGCTGCGCTGATGAGCTGCAACGATGATGGATATGTAGATCTGTCTTTAGCTCTGCTCTTAATGTGCGGCCTCATCTCACCAGATGGAAAAGGATAGATCTGAGGTATTGATGATGAGTATTTTCTGAAAAAGAGACCCCTGTTATGGACTGAGAATGGGATTGCAAATATGAAATAGAGGTAGCACAAAGCTGCCGTTGCATAAACCAAGACTTTCAGTGCAACTGGAAAATCAATTTTCAGAATCTTTTTATACAAGTATTAATGCAAAGTGTGGAGTGAAAGTAGCTGTGGTGCTGACTATACACCAAAACATGTCAAAAACAATCAAATTGCAGGCTTTGACATTATACAGCGGAGACAGTATCTCTAATGCATGGAGCTCTTTTGAAAAAGCATATTTTTCTGTTCCATGCACTGTGAAACTGACGAAAAAAACAGTAAATTGGGAGAAAGTGGATGATGCTGTTTTCATACATCACTGTATCTACAGCAGTATAACACATGACCACAAGTGCAACCAGCCTTTATCATTTATAAATAAGTTGGATCTTTAATTTACATACCTAATATAGTGTACCATATGTGGGTATCTGCCTGCCTCAGGGTTTTGTTCCAGGAATAAATTGTTGGAGGCAAAAGGAGGATTACTTTTTAGCTGCAGGGTGACATCATTAGCTGATCTCTCAATCAAAGATTTTTTTTACCATGTTAATGAGAGCCACTAATCTTGTAATTGTATTCAAACCCAGTCTCCTACTAATTTGCAACACCACATATATTAGACAAAATCAATGCCACCTGAAGTCCATTTTTTAAATTCTAACATGAAGAGGAAATGCTTAATGAACATTACTGCCAAGTTGCAAAATATTTATGCCGAATGTATCTGCAAAATGTTCACGGCAATGCATTGCTTTTTGCCCTACAACATATCTTGCTATACCTGCATTTCGTATGGTCACGTTTGGGAACTGAAACCTGTTGGTTATAGGTTAGGGAAAGGCCTTTGTCAGATATGGTAAAACAATCAGCAGTGATTTTAAAACATGGTGTAGCCACTTTATTAGCATTTAACTGAAACCATAATTTCCCCCCTGGTCTAATCTAACCTAAGGCTGGCAATATTCTAAGTTTTTGTAAAAAGTTATTTTGAAAAATCCAATGAAAAGACCAGAACTTGGTCTTTTCATGGTGTCAGCAAGTCTTTTTTTGGGGGAGTGTTTGTCACCCAGTGCAACGGCGTGGCTCACTGATGCATTGTTGATTGGTTTTGGACAAAAATGGAGCTCTGTGGCACACAATAAAAAGCTAATAAGCTTTGGATTTGTCAGAGTATTGTTCTTTTGTTGGTTTTGGTCTTTTCATGGGATTTGTTGACAGTAAGAACAATATAGACTGTGACAAGACTTAACCTTTAATCAAAGTGCTTTTGCTGCCTAAATCCCAGACCAACTGGAACTTAATTATTCACTTTCAAAGAAAACATATTTGGAAATACAAATTAGTAGTGTTGTAGTATATGTAGGCTACTGTATGTCTAGAGATTTCTAGGAGGTTTGTGTTATCACTCGGGAATAAATCCAGACTGCTCTTGAAGAAAAGCCTATTGATTTAACAGGAAAAATCATACAAGATAGGAATGCTAATTATAGAAGTTATGTGTAATATCTAATTCAGATATTCATATTATTTATCACCATGGACAGTTTAATCCATCAATGTGGAAGCAAAGAGACAACTACTGTATCTGCAATGTCATCAAAAGAGTCTCTGAAGTTGGTCAGAGAGAGAGAGACTGTAAATACTGTGACAGCACCTAGGGGTGATTCTTCTGTGATATTGATACATTTTTAGCAATCTGTAGACGAGGGAAAGTCATTTGAATCTGACTGTCTGCCAGCTCCTTGGAGATCAGGCTCTATAATCCTCTGTGAAATATCTAAGCCAGACTGCCATGAAAAAAAGTTAATTTTCTTGTAAATGCTTCAAACAAGAGCCTTTCTAAAGTGCTAAGCCAATCGCTCTGTCATCATTGATACAGCAATTGACCTATTTGGATTTTGTTTTGAGAATTATTCTCTTGGAAATTGATTATAATGTAATGCAATGTGTCAGTTGTCTTTTTGCTTTCCTCAAGGCCTTGAGCTATCAATTATTATCAAGTCTTTCTCATTAAATATCCAATTCACTAAATTACAGATGCCCCTCACTTCGGTTTTTATAATTTAACAACAATTTAACTTTAAAATAATATTATAAAAGTAACCTAGAACAGAGATGCAGTCAAAACTAGATAGCCATGAGTCTGCTCCCTCTTTAGCCACAGTGCTTTGTTTGGCACTTGAACTCTCCAAAAGTGTCTTCAACACATCTGTAAAGCTTGTGTCAAAACTATTAAAGTACAGTATAAATGGAAATACCCGGCACTAAAGAGTCATTATTAAGCTGCGGGGAACTGGTGCACTGATTCATCTTCCTCAGACAGTCTGCCACTGATTTCAATCATTCCAGCTTAGCTTCATAACTTTGCTGGCTGTGGGTCACCTCAATATGCACAAAAAGAAAAGCAAAGATTGAGGCACAAAACGTGATATTTTGACATCCAAATGCTAATGCAGAAAGCCCAAGCAGGCACAAAGAGGCTGCTTCATAACTTTCCTCAGCAAGAGAGCGCAGCACTGAAATCGAGGCTACTTGATGTGCATCTTAAAATGTTAATAGAAAAGCGGGTCATTATGTCGACTTTATTCACCTTTTCACATCTTTTTTTTTCTTTTTCTTTCTTCTTTTCTCTCCCCTGTTTTTATTGAATGAATATAGTCATTGTCGTGAAAGGGTAGCCTCTAATGTGGATGCCTGCCTCCCCGATTCTTTCCGGTCGCGTCTTTCCCCTCCTTTTCCATGTATTATTCAAGTTGCGACCAAAGAGCTCCGCCGGTTGAGACCCAGTGCTTGTTGACGTCAGCAAACTTATCCAGCAGCTGTGGAGAGGAGGCGAGCTGAGGAGGAGGAGGAGGAGGAGGAGGAGAGGAAGACTGCTGGATGTGCTCTGGCTGTGGAGCGCTGAGGACGGTCGGTGGGGCTGCTTTTTTTTTTTCTTCCTGCGGGACTGTTCGGACTTGTTCTTCTTCTTCTTCCAGTGTGAGTAAAGGCGTCCCTCT
This sequence comes from Morone saxatilis, assembly GCF_004916995.1. Taxonomy (NCBI): domain Eukaryota; kingdom Metazoa; phylum Chordata; class Actinopteri; family Moronidae; genus Morone; species Morone saxatilis. The sequence continues at coordinate 4,782,953 of NW_023340095.1, read as the reverse complement.
CTTTCTTTTCCCGGCATTCCCACACTGCTTTTTTTTGGAGTTCGCTGTCGAGTTTTCCTCGCTGTGCTGGAAACAATCTTTTTGTGTGAGTGTGTGTTTGTGTGTGTGTGTATTGTCGTTCGCCCGAGCGGTGTGTTGAATATGCCGAAGTTGACATTACTGCTGTGGAGTAGCTTAGCGTGTGCTTTCGTGTTGTGTTTAGTTACGGAGCGAGCTGTGTTTGTGTTTCCGTATTAAATCCGCTCCGGACCTAACGGGAAACTTTGTTGCGCAAGTCCGTGCAAGGTGGACTCTGAGCGGCGAGTCTGCCGCTGTTTCTTGGTCGAATATTTTGTACTAGTTGTCACTTTTTAGTAAAAAAAACAACAAAAACACGTCGAATGTGCGCGTGTTGTCTGCTTATTTTCACCGTGTTGTTGTTAGTTCGCTTCCCGTGGTAAACAAACAAACAACAGTCGCTGTCATTTTCATTTGCGGTGACCTTAAAGATATTTCTCTAAGTAGTAATGATGGAGGTACAGTCAGAAATGTCTACTTCTTCCACTGTCGGTGTCTAAATATATAAACCTATCTATTTCTATATACCGAATATAAAATAAGATCTGAGGCACTATTTCAGAGTTTAGTTAATATTTGC
>NW_023340095.1:4781442-4782191 GCF_004916995.1 Morone saxatilis | reverse complement strand
TGTGTGTGTGTGTGTGGAGTCTCCATATGAAGCATGCATGAGTGTGTGTCGCTTTCATTATTGTCTCAGGAGTGGCACACTGAGATGAGTGACACTCAGCCCACACATTGAACAGGGATCTGCATCTATCTTTCATCCTCACTTGTCAAACATTCTGCTTAGACAATTGTCTCCCATTGTGTGCTGTGAGATATTATTAACTCATGTAATGGATACACCCATTACCTTGAGGATGCACATGCATCTGACTGTGTAGTACTTCTGGTTTATGTCTTACACTTCCCATTTCATGGCTGAGCAGTCACCATTTTCTGTGGTTGTGAAATAGAGGCTTTTGCAAGCAGTCAGCAATAAGCATTGTTTCACAGATGTACATTTTAATCATCTCCAGTCTGTCTTTTAACAGGTTGAGGGTGTCACATCCATTGAACGAGCTCGGTGTTTTGCAGCCACTGGTAGCGGTAATTGAAAAGCTGCTCTTCAAGCAGCTCATGTTGTATGCAGTGAAAATCAGCATGAATTAGCCTTGAGGCTTCCACAAATTGCAATTCACGACAGCAGGTTTTCCTATTCCTAGTAGTGTGCCAGGACGAGAGCAAGGTGGCTGTCGAGATCTGATCTCAAGCAGAGTTAAATAAAGGTCATAAAAAATGAAATGACAAAGTCTTATTCAGCTTTAATAGTCTTGGCCAGCAGCTTGTGTTTGACCGTGTTTGATGATATCTTCTGCTAACCCCAAAGCATTACAG
>NW_023340095.1:4781170-4781342 GCF_004916995.1 Morone saxatilis | reverse complement strand
ACTTCCAGATTCATTGTGCAGCTGAATAGTGCCACAGATCTTAAAATTGAGAATTCCTGGCAATGTTTTAAAGCTGGAAATGCTCAAGAAGCAGTGGAAATCTCCTGCAAAATGCCTGTAAATCCCAAAGACACAGATTTAGGTTCCTAAGACACTTTGAAATAGCAGTGGT
>NW_023340095.1:4777851-4781101 GCF_004916995.1 Morone saxatilis | reverse complement strand
GTGTACACGCAGGTGGAAAGGGATATCATATGTCCAAAGTTTTTCAACATGTGGTTATCTGTATATGAATGAATAGGGTGGGAGGGTTCGCAGGGACATTAGAGCCATTTTAGTGGGACATTATGTGCCTTTGTATTATCAAAATGTGCAAGCATTGTATAAACAAATACACACACACACAGCATATTTTCTGTCACTCCTGTTTCTTGTGAAATGAATATATGTGTTGGGTGATGGAAACAGGAAGTATGGGGTTGTCAAGGAGTGAGCTTTTATTTAGCCTATATTTCTTTACATTTCTGTCCCAGCCACATGGAAGGTCACGCTTCTTCAGCTGATAGTAGTTTGTATTGTCACCATGCTATCATTAATGTGCTATTGACAGGGGGACGTTTGACGATGATTATGATGTAATCAGCAGATTTCTGGAAATCCTCAGTGGACATAGTGACAGAGTAACATTTAGCAGGGATTCTGACAGGAAGCCGGTTATTGGAGGGGTTTGAACACAATCAATCACCGGCTGAGCTGAATCAGAGACATCCTGACTGCTATCAATGTAGGTACTAGATGACAGTTTAAATAGTAGCCTCACTCATTTAACATGAGGCCATTGCTGTGTGATTTATAGAGCTAGTTTTTCCTGAAGCTCAATATTTAGAGCAGTGAGCAGTCGATGTTTGACTGATTGATTGTTTCACACCTTTTCCAAGCAAGAATAGTGAAGAAATGCCAAACATTCTGGAGTTCCAGCCCGTAAAGGATTTGACATTCATCATCACTTATTTGCTGAATAATTAATCAGCAGAAGTCCGACTAATATTAAAAGTTATCATTTCTACAGACAGCAGTGGAGTCACTCTTTATTTCAGGAAAGGCAGGGTGCTTCCACTGTAAGATACTGCGGAAACCCTGTGTAGCTCACACACACCTCGGTGACTTGTGTGTTTGTACGAGGTGTTGTGATCAGTTTGACTTGTTCTGTTGTAAGTTTACAGGATGTTTGGTTCACGAGGTTGCCGTTGAAGTTGACATCATTCAAGAGGAAAACTTCCTCTCAAGTGTGCTGAATCAGTAGATTTATGGGTGTAGTCTGCTCGTCAGCGTGTGTTAAACTGACTTCTATATGTCTGTGGTCCTCTTGTCAGTCAGTATGTCTTCAACACACATACTGCAGAGAATAGTGATTCGGAATGCAGTAATGATTTTGATGACACTTGAGAAATGACCACATCCCAGCACATTAGGTAAGCAGTTATAAAAATCAGCGGTGTGCTCCTGTAATGTCGACAGCACTCATGTGTGCCACTCACACACACTGCCTGCCTTCGGACGGTTCAGCAGCCACTTCATCTATCAGTGCAAGATCACACAGTGACTGATAACATCATTACTATCAACCCATGCTCCCCGTTCCTCACTGTCACCAAAAACTCCATTACAACAAGTTCATCTTTCCACCCAGAGCTGTTTGTCGTCAGATTGCTGGAAAGCTGAAGTGACTTCAGCCTCATACTCAGTCGGGAACATCAAACAGCTTTTCATCCACTGCCACTATTGCAGCTGTTACCTCTGGAATCAGAATGGAGCAGGAAGATTACACGGCTGCTTATGACTGGCTCAATTTTCTTATCGTCATCATGTCTCTGTCAAAACAAAATCCTTCTTATAGGCTAAAGCCACACCAGTGACTTGCCTAAGTCAAGATAATTGATATTTTTGTCTTGCTGGGCTAAGGTGTTGACTCCCACAAATGTCAAAGCCTTCTGTGTCGCCATCTCTGTGATTGAATTAATCCTCTCAGCATTTATTATACATCTCAATTAATCATGGGCTTTTGCAAATGAGACAGCTGAGGGAGCCTGGAGTCTATGCGTGTTACAACCTGTTTTCCATACACGTGTCCCGTTTCTTTTGTCTTGATTTGTCTTGGAGGAGACTGGTATTGTTTTATTAAATACAGGTTCCTTTCCAGCGCTAATGGATCCTCTTTGTTGTTCATGTGATGTGTCATTTTGGAAGTATGTTAAGACGCACAAAGCAGAAAAAAAAAAAAGAATAAAGCTGAAGTCGCAGGCACATAAATAGGTAAATTGTGTATTCAGTGCTTTGATGTTTGAGCCGAGAATAACACTTCTGTGCCACTTTCTTCAGCAAAAATCATGTTAAATGACCCACACATCAAACCAAAAAGGTAGTGTAGTAATGCATGATGGTTGAAAAATGTGTATGAAACATTTCTGGACCGTTGTTTCAATTCTATTTCAATACGGTGTGCACTGTGCAAAATACGTTTGTTTATAGAGCTCACATTTAGCTGTAGGTCTTTGGAGGCATGGGACAAACCTGAAGAATCAGATAATAGGATGTACTGATTCTGGTACATGGACTCAGGGTATCTGCTTATACCAAGTACTGCTTGATACTAGTGCTCTATATTTTCCTTTAAAGCCCTACCTTCCAGTGTGGAACTGACCATTTTTAACACTGGCACCAAAAACAAAGATTGCAGCCCAATATTACTGAATGAATGTTCAATATCTGATAGCAGAAACGTTTCAGAAAAGTTTCAAGTATCACAAAGAAGCTGTATTTAATGTGGTTTGGTCATGTCATGGTAGAGACCTGATCACCTTAATAAGGTTAGCATCGGGGCTGATTCTGACCCAGTGAATAAAGTTGTTGCCCACTATTTATTAACTGTGTTGTTGATCAACAGAATATGAATTGGCACTATTTTAATAATTGAACAAAAATGCCAAACCTTCACTAGATCAAGCTTCTAAAGTGTAACGATTTTCGAGTTTTCTTTATTTGTGTAATAGTAAGCGGAATATTTGATTTGGAGACTTTGGCTTTAGAAAATTAAGATTTTTCACTATGTTCTGCCATTTTAATAAACCAAATGAAGTTTTAGATTTAGTTTAGAAGTATAGTCTTGAGTTAGTATAGTTTTTGAGATCGGTCCGTGTTGGCTTACCAGTTCAGAATTAACCAATAAAAGTCTTATTCTTGAACACACTTACCCTTGACAAAGCTCAGCCAACGTGAAATCGCCTTTGTAGCCCTTTTTAAAGACTGGTGCTGAATAAATAATGATGTATTCTTTACATAGAACATTACATGGATTATAAACACAGTTGGGTTGATCTGGAATCCACTACCTGTTAACTCAGTACAAGGTTTATAAAGGTTGGTGTAATAGAGTTATGTCCACTAATAGAAAGCAGGACTATGGAAAATATATACT
>NW_023340095.1:4773121-4777751 GCF_004916995.1 Morone saxatilis | reverse complement strand
GCAGGACTATGGAAAATATATACTTTAAGACAAAATTAAAACAAACCTCTGTGTCAGACATTTTCTTGTCTGGACAGCATGTTTACAGCAGTTGGACCTCCTTTAAAATGAGTCAAGGGTAAATAAATCTGCCAAATAAGTGAACGAAACAAGGCGCTGGTTCTAATGAGAACTTTCAGCGTGATAAATGAACTTTCTTATTGGCCTTTCTCCCTGGATGCCACATTACAGACCAGAATGGAAATGGCTTTTCTGTAAAATACTCCCCATAGGTGTCCTTTAAGGTGTCCATACAGCATCAGCATTTACTGCCTAAGTAATGCAATGCGTCTCCATCCATCCATAGTTTTATAGTTTGGTGTTTTAAGAGTTATCATCTGATAGATTTCTTTACAGCGTCTGCATACACAGTATACATAAAGCGCTGGCCTCATTGGTTGTGCTTCGAAAGGTCAAAGCTGAATTATGCTGCGTGGCAAACTGAATTGTTAAGAGTAGTGCTGACGCCAAGGTAGGCAGCAGGGGTGTGCCATGGGAAACAATAGGTCAGTCACTGCAGACATGTTTTGCCATTGATCATGTGTCCAAGCCTTCACATTCTGTATGCGTGATAGAGAATATCTTCTGTGTGTAATGTGTGGGGACTCAATTGTTTCCATAGATTTGAACAAACCAGTTTGTTTCGCACATTGAGTTTTAAAATCTGTCACAGACTGATGCACAGGTATATTCACTTAAGTCTGAAAGGTGATCTATTAATCATTATTTAACAGTGTGCATGTAACCCTAGAGTGCTAATATTATCTGTGTAGGGGGTTGTGGCCCAACCCCTGGGATCCAACTGTAGTCACATTTATGAACTATGCCCAGTGACACAGGAACTGTCCATACATTTTGTTGTTGTTCTCTGTGAGTGGAGGAGAGAGCCTGGTAAACACCATCATGCTGAAACAATGTCTAAACCCATTACCATCTTTGCTTGTCACCCTCCTTGAACACAGAAGTTGAAACATGCACGTCAGATTACAGCAGTGTCATAAAAAATAAACCTCAGCGAGGTAGAACAACAGTTCAATTATTGTTGTGCCTGCATCATAGATGTGTATAGCACTTGTACATTAGTTCATTGCAGATATATATATTTGTATAATTGCCATATTTTCTTCACCTGTGTGACGTCCTGTTCACTAGATACAGAAGTATTGATTTTAAAGGATCCTTATTTGAAAAGTTCATGTTACATATTCAGGGTTAAAAAACAACTAAATATACCAGTTAATCTCCTGCAAAATGTCTGTAATTCACTGTTATTTAACATAACACAAACACAGATTCAGATCCACAAGACACTTTGAAATAGCAGTGGTGTACACGCAGGTGGAAAGGGATTATACTTCACTACACTTGTTGAGCTTGAAGGTTCCTTATTGATCTTCAAGAAAATCCTTCAGCCACATTGATGAGAACTGAACAATTTCAATGACAACTGAGCAAACTCAATCTGCTGATTAAGGCCATGAGATATAGCTTAAAGCTCCTCAGTTTGTAAAAAAAGAGTTTTTTGTCAAATGTGAAGTGTACATTTACAGTTGAGCAAAACACAGCATAATTATTTTCATTTAGGATTACTATATACATTTAACTTTGAATTCATACTATGACAAATGCCATTATTTGTAATTTACTTAAATTTCAATATTTTTGACTAAGATTAAAATTACATTTCATTTCACAGAACAACATTGTTAGAATGCAACCTATGATTATTTTCATTATAGTACATTTCCCCAGTGTGGGATCAATAAATAAATCTTATGTTATTGGTCTGCTGATTACTTTCACAGTTAGTTGTTTGGTTTATAAAATGTCATAAAACTAATTGTTTGCAACACAAGTTTCTAGATTCCAAATGTTCTGATTGCTTCTTTCAGTCCAAAACCCAAATACATTCAGTCTCAAATAATATCAAATCGAGAAAAATCAGCTAAATCTCATTTAAGAAACAAAGAAACAATGTTTGTACCTTTTGCTGAAAGGATTACGTTATTATTGTTGCAGATGTAGTTTCGGACAATCAATTAATTGACTCATAGTTTCAGTTGAAATTTGAAACTGCCATTTGAAAGTAATTTACAGCAATATTTGATTTATGTACAATTCTCTTGAGTCAAAGCATATGAGTCAGCGTCTGTAATCTTTTAATACAGGCCGTTAAACATTAGTTTATAAGACCGACAAGAAAAGGTGAACGAATACAAAAGGGTGCTTCTGTATTCATCACCATCTGTTGTCCATTGACATTTGGAGGAAATGTCTTTCACTGTCTCTGAGATAGGTCAGATTGATCTTGTAAGTAAATCACAACTTAGACAAGGGAAGCCGGTGACGGAGGAAAATGAGCAGGCAAGCTGATGAGAAGAAAGCTCCCATCAGCCTCATTATATTATTGCTTTCAAACTGTGACTTTAGACTTCCTCTGATTTGAGGCAAATCACAACCGCTGATTTGATTTAATGTGGTCTACGTCTTTGGCTCTGTGTGCGGCGCTGCATGCTATGTGCCGTTTCTGTCTCTCTCTGTTGGACTCTCTTGCCCTTCTCGTCTGAATCCAGCGTATAGCATTTATCAAGCTGAAATAAAAAAACCGGCAGAACTAAAATTTGTCATTAATTATCAGATGTTTATCTGTGTATTTGCTTTATTCCTAGTGTGTCATTCCACTGATTATTTATTCAAGACAGGATGTGAAATGTTTAAATTTAGTAAGATGAACCTGTGTCTTGTGAATGTTTTTGTGTCATTGAAGGGCGGGTCATGGCTGAATGTCAATGAGGATTGCTTGTCATAGTACATTTTGATTAATGAAAGTCTCGCTGCAATGTAATTTCCTGATGAACGTGCTTATGCCTTTGTAAGAGATAAGCTAATGGGATGAGAAACATGGCTTCTCACAATTAGCGCTCGTAGCTTTCAGAGTTTGATAGTTACAGTAACTATAACTCGACGCAGCGTGTGGACTGAATGCTAAACAGGTTCGCCGTTTTGCATCTTTCCTCACACCTTCGTCCTTATCTCGACAGCGAGCTCCTATGCACGTTCACAGAAGGTGACCTTTAATTTGTTGTGAAAATCAAAGTTGTTACACTTGCCACAAGGTGATATTATATATAGGCATATTGTTCGCTTAGTAGTAAATTTGTATTCCTACGGACCTGTGCGTGATCAAGACCCTGTGGCAGCTATTTGACTCATAACTTGCCCACACTGTAGTGCAGAATGAGCTCTTCACTCAGACAAGAAGGCCCAGCTTCACTCTTTCACTTGTCTCAAACATTCAATGAAAACACCCGCTGGTTAAAAGAAAAAGCATCGCCAAGCAAGTCATTGAAACCAATTAAATAGAAAGGGCTGCATAAAACATCTGAAAAACAACTATAAGACATCCGATGAGAAGTAAAGACAACATTTTACTGTCATTACCCAGCTCTCAGCATACATATAGAGGAAGGCAGAGTGACACACACAGCAGAAGGCTAAAGCTTAACACAGCAGAAGCAGTACAGTACATATGGAAAGTATACCAGTCTCCAATCTGCTTGACTTGCGTGGCTTAAGCATAAGGCACTACACCAGGGATGGAAAGAGTACTAGGATATCCCGGTCTATTAAAAGTACTGTTACATTAATTAAAAGTCATTTTACATATCATTTAACACTATTCATATTTAAAACTATCCATTCAATTCCAAATCTATTCAGATAAAAGTTTTTAAAAAATGTGTTGACTCGCAAACCTCACAGCAGGTCGTATTGCTCACTCCTGATATTGCCATCCTGGGCGGAGCTGTGCTGATTCAGGACAATCTTCGCCCCTTAACCCAGCTGTGCCTTCACTTTGATTGGCCCAATATGTGGTAATCAGGCAGCTAAAGAAAAAGCACAAGAAGCAGAAGACCGCTGTCTATGTTCAGCCTTCAGAAGTTAAACGATAGAGATGTTGTGCTTTAAAGTTTTGTTCCACTGCTGAGCTTCTGTTCTCACCTTCTTCATCTAACAGACAGCAGCTTCACTGTTGTCTGTTTTTTCTTTGCAGTGCAGCTGGAGCTCTAACAAAGTCTGTTGCTGTGTTTGTGAACCAAACACATTCCTGCTGCTTTCCATGTGCAGAGTACACCTTAAAGGAGCAGTGTGTAGGATTTAGTGGCATCTAGCGGTGACACTGCAGACTGCAGCCAACTGAAACCCCCTGACTCAGCCAAGCGCAAATGAGAACTCCCGCTGGCTGAGAAACTTGCGACTCATTCCATGTTAACAAAAACACAAGGATTCTTATTTAAGATGATCCTCCTAAATGTTACACACTGGACCTTTAACATGACATGGTAAATATTGCCTGCCAATTTGAGCTTATCGCAGATGCATTGGTATATGTTGGCTGGAAAATATCAGGAATTTGCAGTAGAAGAATGTCAAAGATATATTGAAGGTAATGAGTTTTGTCATTAGTCTGTCCACCAGCTCTGACAAGTTTATTTTTCAAGTGCAAATGTCCCACTCAATACATCTTGGTAGCCAAAAGTGAATATAACTATATTAGGGATAGCGTAAGGGGAGCTTTATGTTGTCAGTG
>NW_023340095.1:4756473-4773032 GCF_004916995.1 Morone saxatilis | reverse complement strand
GGTATCCCAACCATGTAGAAATGTGGCACATAAGGCCCCTCAGTGTGCTGCCCTGCATCTCTTGTTTAGTCACATTACAGAAAAGCACAGTGCCGATAAAGGCTTCAGATAGCTGCATTTCATCCTACCATCACAGATTGTGTTCAGCATTTAAGGAGCTGACAAACGGCATTCAGAGCTGATGCCTCTGAGCAAATCAGACAGGGAGACAGACGAACACTGTCGCCATTGGTGTTCCAATTTGGCCGATGCTTTAGAACGCGTGTCTACTTGATCCAACACCTCCAAAGAAATCACTGGCATACGCCCGTCCAAGGCGTCCCCAGTTAATTCAAGAAGTCATCCCGCTGTGGGCGAAAACAGACCGCTTTTTATGGCTCTTTTATTTCTTCATGAGTACCATTAATTTCAATGGGCAGGCCTCAGTGCTTTGCAGCTGGCCTTTTTTTTTATCCGCTTGAGACAACATGACTGCAATATCCTCCTTCTGGTAATGAATTGGCAGGAGTTATGTGTGTTTTATTGGTATTGTTTAGCACTTTAGTTGGGAGGCTGATTTCTCTGTTCATTCTCTGAGTATACTGCATATCTCATCCTTGCAGGCCTGAACGGCTATTTATGTGTTGTAGATGTTTTGCCAAGGCTGCAGTCTGAAGTAAATACTTATCCTTCTCAAGTACATTATTTATTTTCTTCTACACTATCAGCCTGGAAGCTTCCTCCATAAAGATCATTCACATTAAAACTAATTAGATTTATTTGGGCTCATTACAATGCCGCCCCCCTGTGCAAACAGTCAGGGTTTCAGTGTTGTTCTATTGCTGTTGTTTGTACTTTAAGTTAAGTACAGCATAAACCTTTTTTTATCACTTGACAGATACTTGGCTGTCTCAGTAAAGTCATTTTCCAACATTATTGTGTTTTTCTTTATCACAGAAACAAAAAGAATTATTTTTAAATGTCAGACCTGTGTACCCATGACCTCATCTGAAAACAAAAGCACAACTGTCTGTCAGGGTTGTAATAAGCTTCTTGAGTTGTTTTTTCCCTTCTTCAGTTCTATTCAGTTGTACATTTTCACAATTAGAAGAAGAAGAACCATCAGAGCTTTTGTGCTACCCAATGACCTGGGTATTTCTGATTAAATCTATCCTCTTCTCTGGTCAGCAGAAGTTCAGTCAGTTACCTTATATCTTCATCTTTGTGAATCTTGTTGAGTACAACATGGTTGGGCACTAGTCGACCTCCCTATCACGTTTGCAGAATTGACTGCTGGACAGTTTGACCCAATAATGGCACATCTATGACCTAAAGCTGTCTGTTAAATGTTAAATAACCAAGAGGACCTCTTATGCTTTTCCTTAGTTTCTTTCATTGTATATAGTGTCACAATGATGTTAAACAAGGCCAAAGTGTCAAAAAATAAAATAAACATTCGTAAATGTAGTCTCTGTGAGCAAAAACTGTCACCGTCCCTCCCAGCGGTCCAAAGCTTCTGTACTAGAGGTGTAACGTTAAACACCAACACTGCCTCAGTGCTCTGAGCACCCAGTGCGGCAGAGTCACCCAACAGGCTGGCTGAGTTAGCTGCAGGCTAACCAGCTAACAGCAGCAGCAGTCAGTGACTAAAGTAAGGTGAAGCAGAGCAGCCGGAGGATATCAGAGGAGAGACCAGAAAATATTTTCTCCATGAAATATGATCCACTTTCACCAAAATCAGTAAATAATGTAATAAAAGTTGTGTGCTTGTTCCAGACAGGATGAACTGATGGGCTGCATGAAGGGCTGGTAGAAGATAAATGAGGATGTTTTTGAATCATGTTACTCTGGTGGAGTCTCAGACTAAGAATGTAGAGCTGGAAATTAGCATAATAGGTCCCATTTAATTTCACATGTTTCACTATGTATACTTCTTTGGTAAATGATGAACATCTACAGAAGCAGATGTGGCGACACTAGTACAGCAATCTTTAAACTTGCAGTAACAGATGTTTTGGCCACTCGGTGGCAACTGAAACATTCTGCAAAAACAACACAAACTAATTAACACATCCAGCAGACATGGAGCACATTGGTCTTGTGTTTGGCTATTGTAAGTCTAATTTTCACTCTTTTTTTGTCTCTACCAACTCCTGAGGGAAAGAAAAAAGCTGCTCCGACGACTGGCACTACCTGGGATCACCAAACAGCCAGACAGGGACCAGAAACTGGCGACTGACTGGTGAAACATAGTGAGGCATTTAGCAGGTGGGGAAGGAGCCAGATATTTGCCCTTCAGAGGTTTGGTGAGAGACAAAGAAAGAGGTGAAAATTAGACTTGCACATGAGCCCAAACCAAGACCAATGTGACATCCATGTTCTGGCTGGATGTTGTTTAATTGAGTTTGTGTTGTTTTTGCAGAATGTTGTCTTGCCACCGAGTGGCCAAAACTGTATCAGTTTAAGATTTTTCTGAACATCTGCTTCTGTAATCGATCATTTACCAAAAGAGTACATAGTGAAACATTAATGTGAAACGCGTATTACTTAATTGTCCAGCTTATTTTATCAACACCAGGAACACGCGCAAACACTCAATTTATCTTGGTTACCAGCCTCATGACCATCAGTCATGCCTGCTGGAACAAGCACCAATTTTATCTACATTATTACTGATTTTGTGAAAGTGATGTATGTTCCCCAATGAACAACCTATTTCGTGCTGTCTTGCGCTCCTGTTGTACTTTCCTGCGGCTTGCTTGCTTACCTTACTGTTAGTCATGACTGTGCTGGTGTTCGGTTACTGTTAGCGCTGTCAACGTAGCCTCAGCCAAGCGTGTGGGTGGACTCTGTCGCCGCTGGGTGCTCAGGCCATGAGCCAGGTGTTGGTGTTTTAACGTTACACTCATACCAAGAAGCTTTTGGACCGCTGGGGAGAGTCCGTTGACAGTCTTGGGGGGGGCCCGTCTTTCTCTGCTTTTGTGGGGCTGCTTGTGGCCGTGTGGCGGCTGTGCTCACGAGACTACATTTTACGGAATGTTTTATGTTTATTTTTGACCTTGCCTTTGGTTTTTAACCATTTCATTGTGACACATTACAATAGGAAAACGAAAACTAAGGAAAAAAAAAAAGAGTAACGCCGTTGACAAAGAAAAGTGATTGTTATGGTAAAACATTTCACTACTAATACATTTCCCATTTGGCAATAAGAAATCATTTTCCAAATAGCTTACGTACAAATTTTTAAGGTATTTAAAACAAAAACAAGGGTGAACACTTCTATTTTAGTGTCTTTGTCATGTTTGTATTGTGATTAGCATATCCATTAGGGGCAAAAATAACCAAAAGAACGTGAGTACCAGCATACAGGATGTAACAAATATCTAACCGTACAAACTGTGAAAGACGGGAATAGTGGTGATGGAATTGTGGTTAAACCTAAGATGGACACAACTAAAAAGTTAAGTAGTCAACTGTTGTATTAACAATATCAAAACCCTATATTAAGACTTAAGCTGCTTTACAACAGATGCACATGAATGAGAGTATAAGGTTAAACTGGATTCAACTGAAAACTCTTGCTCGTATTCAGTGAATATTACATGAGAAATAACGAGATTGTTATATAGTGTTTATCAGACTTAAAAACCAACAGGTCAGATTTGGGTGATAGCAACAAAAAGCCTTGAATGGGTATTCTTCTTACTATAAAATCTGTTGTGGTACAAAAGGATAATAACACAAACTATGATTTTGAATGTAGAAAAATAAAGGCTGATAGAAACGTGTGGAGAAAAAAAATTTCCAAAAATTCTCAATGAAGAGGGTTTATTTACGCTCTCAATTCGGCTGACTGGTCAGTTTTTGGGTTTAAATGGGCAAAACTGCTTTGTCTTATTTGTTGTCTCTTGATGGGGATATGTTCGCAAAAGGTGGGAAGGGCTACCAACAATAAAGAAGAGTCCTGTGGGACAAAATTTTTAATGGTAAAAAGGAAGCAGAATATAAAGGAGGAAAAATACTTTTATAAAACAGAGTTTTTCATAAAACCGTAGACAAATCTAAAAAGTGTGAAAATTGTGTTTTGGAATTTTTAAATTTTTTAAACCTTTTCATATTTAAAATGAAATTGCTTCTTTTGTAATTGGAAGAGTGAAACCCCATTGTATTTTCGAGACAAGTGCCTTTTAGTATGTGTGATTTTTCATGATTAACATGATGTTTATTAAAAAATTACATAATGTTTAATACAGCCTATGTGTATGTCTTATAAGATTTAATATAAAGTTTTATCTAAATCATTTTGGACAGCGCTTTAGATCCATTGGAACAATTGCCCATTGTAAATAATTCTCCTTTGACTGTTTCATTCGTGTCAACAGGGGGGCGGCTGTTAAAGAATCTGTTGTTGGACCCCATCCCAAAAGTTTAGGAAAAATTTCCCACGGCTTACCAATTTAAGATATCTTTTCAAATTTAATACTCTGAGACTATGCACATTTGATCCTCTAATATATGTGTAATGGCGGAAATTCCATTTAGGCCATTGTTGTTTATAAAAGTTTAAAGAAAAAAAAATAAACACCTACTATTAATTATAATATTCTATGTTATATACCTTTGAAGAAATGAGGTGCGAGGGAAAGTCCTTATTTAGTATCATTTTTTTTACTTCTCAGTATTCTTCGCACTTTGGCCCTTCAAACTTACAAGGCAACATACAATAACAAAACAAAACTTATAATAAGTGGCTTACGGATTCAAGCCGCGCACACTAGTGACGATGGTGGAGGAAATTTCTACGATGAGAAAGGTATCAGGAAAGATTAATAGAAACACGATAATATTTTCCTCTATTCTCCTTACCAACAAAACTTTAAAAGTTGGCAGTATATTGAAACAATTCTTTTCATAAATTTTAAAATAACCAACAGTAATTGTACAACAATTAACCATCATGCCAAAAAATTCTACCTAATACCCCTCCTCAGGAGATAAATATAGGGGAAAGGATTGACATTTAGGCCACGGTCTCATGTTTTGTCTCAAGCGGATTTTTTTCTCTTGTATGCACACAAAAAGGGGTGGGCAGAAGGACAATTCTCTAACGTACTGGTATGTGTCTTGCCCTACCTTGCACTACCGTTTGTATGATTTGTGAGAGAGTAACTTCGATATTGATAAGGGCAATGACACCAGGATCAATAGCGTAAAGCAAGCTGTCTGTTATTCGGTGTGTTTCCTCTGACTCTTGGAGACAATTGTTTTTGTCTTGTTTAATTTAACTTGGGGGTTCGCCCGGTTATATAACGTTAATTCTCTCGTTTTACATAAAGGTGGCGTTAGCATAAGTCTGGCGGGTTGGTAAATAGCCTGAGTAAGAATTATGCTATTAGGAGGTGCTGCTTGGGGAATGCAATGTTTAGTATCTCACGCGCATTGATTCTTAAAGCAGATTATCTGTGACCGAATGATTGGAACTCATACTCTAAATGGTGCGATACAGTGGTCATTCGTCTCTCATAGGCATGCGCTCTCTTCTGCTGGTTTGGCATTGTGTAGGTTGAACGATTCGAGAAGTGAAAGGTCTATTTCAAGAGCTCCTGAATTCGTTGATTTCGGGTTTCTAGCTTCCAAGTTTGAAATGCTGAAAACACAAAATCATCGTAAAGGAGGTATATGGCGAATGAAAAATAGCAAGATGGCTTTAAATTTTGAAGCGGTGCTTTAGAACATCTTGCTTAAAACTGCTGACTCATCTTTCTGTAATACACAATGATGACGCCTAAACCAATTGGAGTAATTTGCATAGAGCCTTAGACCAACTGGGAATGTGGGGCCTATTATGTGCCAATTTTAATAAAAGGGTCTCTCGGCGGGAAAGCAAGGGATGGGCTTCATATATCAAAAGTAGCTCGGCCACATTACCAAAATAAAAAAACAGGAAAATTGTACAAAAGAAAACTCCTAAAAATTGTATATGGCAACCCATTAAAACCACAATAACAAAAGAATTTTTGTGGCGCGCCGCCCAACTATGTTTTATTCGCTTCCGCGTTCTCCTGTCTCTCAAATCTTTGACTCTTGTGACACCTGTGTGAACAAAACAATCATTTAAATTGCCTTCACCCCTTAGCGCCATATCCTCCCTCATTTAGCTCCCACCAGACATTATAAGCCTATAATACACCTTTACACCTTATATATAGGGCGGGTACAACAAATAGATGATAGCATTTGTGTGAGTAGGACCAATTTTGCCTCCACTCTTGATTTATTAAACTTGTGTCTATGGAGTCATGGGGTTGTGTACCATGTCCTTTATTTTACTCTTGTAACTGCGGACAAAAAACAATCAAAACATTGCTCTCGAAAAAATATCCAAGGATATTATCCTTGACACTTTCTTTTACCTGCAATTAATTCCCTCCTTGATTAATAATTTAACCAGACCTTTTAAAAGTAACATCCCACAATATAAACTATCAGTTGTGATATCTATAGATATAAAGTTTCTAAAATTAAGAATTTCGCAGGTTCGAAAATATTGCAGTTTTTTTATTGAGCAGCTAAGGTATCCTATGTAAAAGTAGACAAACGGTCTCCCAACTTGTGTGGTAATGATAAATATACCAATGGTTAAGAAGAGGCGAATCAATCCATTCCTAGTATTCAAGAGTATAACTCCTTTGTGTTTTATCTTGTTTTGACCATTGGTATATTCGTGTGTATGTCTGCATAAATATGTTTGTCTCAAGTGGCATTAGACAGGCGAAGTATCAATCAATTATTGCGGGCAAATTGAGACTAGATATTGTCGTCAAAAGGTGGGTTATACTCTAGGTTAGGCTGACCATTAAGTCTGCGCCAGTAGATCGCGTCTTTGAAATTGGGGCTTCTCGTGCTAAAATACTCTTCTTTAGCTGTGAATTGTTCTCTCTAACAACTGCCTTCATTTTTTAAAAAATATTCGTGTTGCTAAACTCCGCTACCATTTTTTTGAGTTTGACTTAAACTGCTGCACATATAGCGATGGTATAAAGCAAGCAGGAATTGTGTTTTGTGGATTCCCACATATTTAAACACAAGACCAAACTAGACTTTTAGTTAAGAGCTTCCCATGTAGCACTACAGTCTTAGAGAGAAAGATTATAAAAACAGGCAATGACAACAGTTGAGAAGCTTGCTGGTTCTGGAATATTAGTGATGAAAGAAGTGTGAGGAACAGTAGCCTCAAGTGCTCAGTGTAACAAAATATTCGCTAAAAGCACAAAACAATACTTTCTTATCTGTTTTTATACTTTTAACTGTGTCTGAAGGCCTGAACACTTTTACCTTTGACGTGCGCGTTTCTTCTGAGCTTACTTGTGTGCGTAATATTCCTTAGGCTGCCTGTTACCTACATCTTGCGGCCAATCAAAGTTGAAGGCCCAACAGCTGCGTTAAGGCGGCCGAATGATTGGTCCTGAATCAGCACAGCCTTTCCGCCTTTCTATATGACTATTGTCTGATTAATACCTAGTCGTGGAGGTGGGCAATAGAAACCTGCTGTTTTAGCGAGGTGTTTTGCCGGGGAAGGTACCAGTAAAGGACATTTTTTTATTTTATATTCACACATCTCTCGCGGCAAATTATTGGTCCAAATCATGAAGACTAGTGTTTTTGGAAATTGTCGGATAAATGGGCTTAAGTCTTTAAAACTCTGTGCTATACCCTCAAAATTAGTGTTAAAACAGAGTTATGTAATTTCTGACTTTGCATATGATACTATTTGTATGATAACAAAGTTTACTTTTAAGTTTTTACATAATACAAATCAAGGACCGGGAGTAAAATCGCTACCGCTGGACTAAATTATCCATCCCCGCCTCCGCGCCCCGCTGCATTCAACTGAACTTTTTTTCCAGGAGATGTCCATTGGGCAGAGAAATTATGACTATAAAAAGAGGACCAACGGCACGAGGTACGCAGAAGACAGAATTGAGATAAGGTCAGAAGGGGTTATCAATACAAATATAAATCACAAATAAAATGATATACCGCTCTTAAAGTAAAAACCTAGCTATACTGGTTTTGTTCCTGGATATTTTAAGCTTTACGCACATTCTTGCTGTGTCTCGTGTCAAACTCTCTGGCCCTTCCTCACTCCCCCACATAATCTCGCGCTCCGGAGCTCCATTTTGTCTCTTTGTGACGGGATGGTGTCTGGTGTTGAAGGGTACCTTTCATTGTGGACTATTGTTTTCAGGATAAAAAATAGCTTGTCGTTGTTTTCTTGACTGTTTAGGGGCTTGTCATAGTATTCGTAAACTGTGAGGGAAAGAACTTTATTTGTGTGCTTATTGAGTTGTGGTGTTGTTTGTTCAGTGGATTGGTTGTTGTTGTTGTAGTGGCTCTCGCTCTGTTCTATTTAATTTGGTGTTTCTATAGTGCTAGGCGCATCTTGGCATGTTGGCGGATGCCTTTTTCTTTTAACCAGCGGGTGGTTTTCATTGAATGTTTTTGGAAGGAGGGCATAGGTTTGTTGTGTGGTGTGAGAAAGACGTGAAGCTTGCGGCCCTTCCTTGGTCTGATTGTGGTGTTGTGGTATCAGTATTGAGCTGGCATTGTCTGCACTACAGTGTTTGGGCAGGTAGTGTGTACGGAGTCCGAAAATTTTTAGTGCCTGAGCCAAGAGGGTTAATTACGGATCAACGCACAAAAGATCTCTTCTTGTTACTTGGCGGGAATATGCTTCCAAGTTATATTTTCTCTTATTCTGGGTTGATGTAAGAAATAAGTTGCGTAGAATGTAAGCTTATATTGTTGTAATAGTTTGTGTGGGTTCCTCCCAGCAGATCCTTATATCATAATATTTCGATTTGTGCGCGCGCTCGAAAAGTGGCGGTCAACCCCAAAAAAAAGCTTAAGGATTTGTCGATTTTTCCAAATATATATACCAAAAAAAACCCAATATCCCATTCTCTTTCTGGGTTCGTCATCTCTTCTTTCTTAATTGTGTCTGTGAATTTATATCCGTTGCTTGGCCATTATTTGGCTGTGGAGCATTCGACACTTTGTCGGAGCATCTGGAGACCCCGTATACATGCCTGTGTGTGGAGTTTGTGCGTGTGTGTGCGATATTGGTGTGCCATAGAAAAGATAGGCCAAACAATCTGCGCTGCAACCTGTGTTTAGGCTTTCTCTCACTGGAGAATTTATTTCTCACTCTCATCGCCCTTGTGCTCCGTTTAGATTCTTAAATTAAAAAAGGTAAAGTAAGAGCTTAACTGTGTTGTCGGGCTTATCACGCTCTGAAACAGGGCCTTTCACCAACCACCTTCTTCCGATAAAAATTATACGATCTAATAGGAAAGGGAAGCTGGAACATTTTCTGTGGAACTTTATTGGATTTCAACTAGTTTTTTAAAAAGGTTCTATTAATTATTTCTTCAGACATGCAAAGTGGTGTGTGGTGGGCAGGCAATGTCTCCCAAAATAGCGGTGTTTCCCTGTATTTTCTGAACCCATTAAAGCTTATCTAATTTACACAAGGCCACTTGGAGCACGTTCTATCTATAGATTCATTGTTTTACCAGGGCTGTGTCGCTAAACCCCAGGCTAGACAACTTGTTCATGCTTAAAATTACAAACATATATGATAGGTATACTTAAAACATGAAAAATAATATATGTATGCTGCTCTCTTCTTTCAAAGGCTGTGGACCTATTACCCTGTACCCTGCAATGCTGAAGGCCTCGATGCCTCGTCTCTTTTTAAAAATGCTAGCTACCGGTATCCGTTCTTTACCTACCCACTCCCCTTCTATAAAAAAAAACTTTTTATCAAAAAAGGAAAAACAAAAACCAATTTCAGGAAGCCGGAAGGAAAGGTTAGGAAGAAAAGATTGCTTCTTGGTTGGGTCTGGGGTTGGGATAGTGTTTGGTGGTGGTGGATTGTTGAGGTTCCTCATTCTTTAAGGCGCGGGGCAGGGTGCCCCTTATGGGCTGAATTTTTTTTTTTGGGTATTGGAGTTATGATATTTCTCCAAGGATTGAAGGAGACCTTTCAGGACCTCAATTCGATCGTAATCTAGTAATTTCTTTTTGGTGTCATTTGAAATTGGTTGTATATTTCTTTGTGCAAAAAAAGGCCCTGGGAATTTTGCAAGGTACTTCTCTCTCCGCCCATTGTCTCAAGAGTGTTAGCAAAAACTAAAATGGCTTCGTAGGGCCAAGAGAAAAATGGGAAACCTATTGATGGTGTTGTTTTAATTCTGCCGCCTTGAAAAGAGTGAAAAATAGTAAAAGAAATATACCAAAAAAGAAGTTTAATAATGCTATAACCAGTAGCAAAAAAAGACGATTGCCAAACAAAAGTGTTGTTTTTGCTCAAAAATGGATTTGACTCAAAACTCTGCTATATAGAAATGAAAATGGGATTGATGATGGATAATTTACTAAATGGACGTTCTCAGAACAATTATATAGTCGCTCCTGCGCGCATAGGACCTTATCAGGAGTTTGGTGGGAGAACCATTTATAAAGATCTCTGTGAATTGACAGCTATCCCATTAAGAAAGGATAAAAACTCGACGGCTGGATATTTTAGGATACGGTGGAACGCTGGTGAATTATCGAGGCTGTAGGAGACACAATGGGTGTCTGCGACTCGCTTAATTTGATTTACATCTAATTTCCTCAACACCTTTCGTCCCCATTTGTAATGTGTCAAATTGTCTCTTGTGTTGGCCCTGGTTGCGGAATGATTTAAGAAACAGACATATTGTGGACTACACCGGGTCAAAACTTGTTTGGCAGTTTCTACTTAAATTGCACGTTACAGAGAATAAAAAGCTTAAAAATATATTTCCCAGTGTGGCTGACCCTTTTAAATTGGTTGGTGAGTGGAATCTAAAGGTATCATGTTTTTGTTTTACTACTCTCGCTCTAGCCCACAAATTGTCAAAGTGGCATGGAAAAAATGTGGCTTGGCTGCATTTTATTTTCTCTTTAATTAATTTTGGGAAGAGGGGAGGTTTCAGTTACCGGGGATAGGAAAACTCTTGGAAAAAAAGGCTTATTTTTTTTAAATGTATATGGTTCTATTATGGTTTTGTTTCTAAGTTGGGCAGTTGAGGTGTTAAGAGAGTATGTGGTTTGTTCTTACCGGAAGTCCGGAAAACTGTGCGTGGAGGTATACCAACGGGACGCCTCCCCTCTTACTGTGTAGGACAGACACCTCTTTTTGTAAAATCACTAATGACTCAAAACATTTGACCCAACCAACAACATGAATTAGTGATGCAGAATGGAAGCTCTCTTATCCATGGCGCTCAGACTATAAGTGAAAAGGCTCTCCTCTTGATAATTCTCTCTCCACTCTTTTTTCTTGCTCTTTCTATTCTATTTGTCTTTCAAAGGGTACAATTGCCAGGTTGAGACAAATCCGTTGTTCCTTCTCCTAACCCTCGCGCCGCTCCGACTATGAGAGTTTTAAAAGAAAAACGCAATTGTCGCGGAGGGCACGCCAAGTCACAGTTTGTATATTTACACAATCCAATATAGTGGTAAAAAGGAAATAATGGACATAATCGTGGGCTATTCTTTAGAACATAGTTATATACGAAGCATGGCTTTAACATTGACTGGAAACTACATTTACCAACAAAACAACTATCAATGCCTTAAATAGTGTAAAATAAAACCGATGGGAGAAGGGGTAAAGGACAAACAAATCTCCCCTCATAACGTTGCTCCATGAATATATTAACCCAGACCATACTGCCTACGAAAGACTTAATTTAAAGGACGAAATATGTGAGAAAAGAGTGGCGCGAAGAGAGCATGGGGACAAAAACAAGCGCGCGAAGCAGACAGGAGAGAAAGGGTTAAGACACTTGGAAGGAGGTAAACACATACAGCAGGAAGCCGCAGGTTTTGCAGGGTTACAAAAGAGGAAGGAGGTTTGGGGGAAAAGTCTCATAAGTGGCGTAAGGTTCATTATTAGGTGGCAATCCAGTGCTGTGGTCTTGCGTATGTACCTTTTAATTGCGTGCTATAAGTTGTTAGTTTATATGGGTACCCAATTTTGGGAGCGCATATTCTCGCTAGCGCGGCGATGGAAAAAGATCATTTGTCACTTAGAGAGTGCCACACCACCTTATGCTCTTGAGTTCCTGGTTACCAATGTATTTATAGAGTATAGCTGGTTACATTAAAGTTTAAGGATGCACGTTCTGATATCCAGTGAGGCCCTACGAAGCGGCTGTAATCAGACCTTGTTTTGTTGTAGTGTTGTAGTGACTATTTCATATTAAAACGTATCCATTCAATCCAAAGTCGTATTCAGATAAAAAGTTTTTAAAAAATGTGTGACTCGCTAGAGTGAATACTACTTACACTGTCCCAGGTTGGTATTGCTTCCAACTGGGTACTCCTGATATTGCCTCGGCAACTCGCTGGGGTGCCTGGCGGAGGCTGTTTGCTGGATTCAGGACAATCTTTCGCCCCCTTGTCTTTTCTACAGGCCAGAGCTCTGTTGTGCTTCAGCGTGTTTTTGCATTGTGTGCGCGCCCACCCCGTGGTATGAAGGGGGAAGAAAAGCAAAGGAATATGTGGGTAATTCGCCCAAGGCCATGTCTAACAAACGTGTGTAAATAACAGCAACAGAAAAGAAACACCCGCGCAACCAACCGCCCACCACCTGCCTCCATACATGTTCAGCGCGGAAGACGCATCCTCCTTCAGAGTTAAATAAAACGGAAGAAATAGGAGGGCAGATACTTGTCCTCCACGTGTCTCTCCCTTGAACCATTATGTGTCTTTTTTGTTTTCTTCTTCATGGAACGATGAGCTCTACTAGTTCATCACCACTTACTTCACATCAAGCGGAATGCCAACCGACTCGGGACCAGATTATTCGACCCCTGCGTTTAGGTCTGTTTTTGTTATTTACCTCCTTTGCAGTGGCATGCTGGAGCTTACTATATAATCAAACAAGAGTACTGTTGCTGTGTTGTGAACCAAACACATTCCTGCTGCTTTCCATGTGCAGAGTACACCCTAAAGGGAGCGTTGTGTAGGGGATTTAGTGGCATTAGCGGTGACACTGCAGACTGCAGCCCAACTGAACCCCCTGACTCAGGCCAAGCGCAAAATGAGAACTCCCGCTGGCTGAGAAACTTGCGACTCATTCCATGTTAACAAAAACACAAGATTTCTTATTTAGAATGATCCTCCTAAAATGTTTACCCATCAGCCTTTGTGATCCTGTATGGCAATATATACCTCTATGTACTTCAATGGATAAAACTAAGCTTATGCTCAGCCGAGGACGTTTGAGTTCCTTTTAACCCCTCACCCTCCGCAGAATGAAATTTTTTTCGCATAAATATGATTGGGCGTAGAGGAATTATTAATAGTCAGGAATTTGCTAAGTAGTGAAATTTAGTGATATGTCCAATAGCAATTTCTAAGTATATATTTTTTTCAGGATCTGCCAGAGATATCGGATGGGAATGAATGTTTTCTCAGAATCATTACTGCGCTGGGTCCCACACAGACTAACTGACATTATGTTTAATTTTCATGGGTGCAATGATAGGTTGTCCGCTGCATGATCATAAGAGGGGATACAACATATTGGCTAAGACCAAAAGTGATTTATAACTATACTGGATGAGTGTTTGATTAGGTAAGGGGAGCTGTTATGTTGTCAGTGTCAGTCAATTTGCAGGGGACAAGCGTGTGTTGTTAGGTTTTCATAAGGAATCTCGTATTTTAATCAATGTCTTCAATTCATATATATTCTGTTTGAATTTCTTTTTGAGATTATAAGTGAATGTCAGTTTTTTACACTCTACCAATCTTCATTTGTGTTATGATTAACATGTGGTGCTAATCCATTACATATAAATACCCCTCCAGTTGTGCTGCCTGCATGGTACTGTGCTTGTATATGAGTTCACATAGGTAAACCAGATAAAATTCACGTAACCATTTTTTTATTAGGGAGCTTAATTAGAGAAGGCATCTCATGGAATTAGTGCTTCCTGACATATTTAACAAACTTACCATTCAAATGATTTTGTTATTGATTGGAGGACATTTTTAATAGGGTGAGCTGGTGAATCATCTGACTATATATTTTGATTCCATACTCTCTGATGTTCGCGTACTGAGTCATTTTAATTTTAAGTCAGATATCATACGGTGTCGGCATACAGTTTTTCTATACCCCGAAGCACTTGTCGCCTATTTGGACTTATTTGCTTGTCTATATTTTTGATGTTGGACCATGATGTAAAATTGTGTTTTTTTGTTAACTAGACCCTCTGTTGTGATCCACGACCTCTATACCTCTCTATAGTTAGATACATATTCTCTGGAAAAATTGCTCGCTCTCACGATACCAAAGGGCGCGTGGGAGCGTCCCAAATTTAATCAATATTGATATCATTCCCTCTGCCGTGTGGGTCAGAAATCATGAAGGACTTTTAGTGTTATGTGTTATATACTATAGCTTTTTCTACTGTTAGTACTCGCAATAGTACTTCATAAAAAAATGTGGGGCCTTCGGTTGCGCGTGATGTGTCGGAAGGCCCCTTTCTCTTTTGTTATATTCCCTCGGCTTTTGGCACCGTTATCTCATCCTTTTCATATATGGTACCCCTGTTCCCAATATCTACTCCTTATCTGCTCCTCAACGAGGTGATCTTTATGAAATTGGCAGAGGACTAGTTAATGTGCGTGATGTTAATTCTGTATTGTGGTATATGTTTTTAAGACACTTTTAGATTTAGCTGAGAGAGGTGAAATTTCCATCTGTTCTTTCTGTTTTACAGTATACTGCATATCAATTTTCATTTCCTTTTCAGCTATGATTTTCTGTTCTTTCTGAGTCTTTTTTATGGTGTTTTTCCTTGCGTATGATGTGTGTCTTTCCAATGTGCGCATTTCTTTGATCCCATGTGTTGAACCCATTGTAGCTAGGTTGGCACTAATCTCAAGTTACATTATTTATTTCTTCTACACTATCAGCTGGAGCTCCTCCATAAAGATCATTCACATTAAACCTAGGATCTAAAGGATTCTGTTTTGGGCTCATACAATGCCGCCCTGTGAAAACAGGTCAGGGTTCCCCCAGTTGTTGTTTCTAATTGCGATGTGGGTTTTCGGTTACTCTTCTCATAGTTGGTAGTACAGCATAAACCTTTTTTTATCACTTGACAGATACCCCTTGGCTGTCATGCGCGCGAAAGGAGTGTTAATCAAGTTTTCGGATCATTTTCCAACATTATGTGTTTTTCTTTATCACGAAACAAATATAGTGCAATGTCTATGTGATGGGGGAACCCTCACAACATCCGTCCCAACCGAACAACCCTGCCCCCTCAGTCCACCACCCCCACCTGCCAACAGCCACACTTCCCACATCTGAAACCACAAAAAGCTGAAGGCATCAAATATTATTCTTGTCTTCATGCGTAGCTAATCCACCACAGCTTCTATTGCATGCCGTCTCTACTTTCACAAGGTTCATATTCAGCTTGTCAGTAACCATTTTCACCAATTCGATAAGTGCATCATTAGAATATATCTATTTCCTAATTCGAGACGCTTTATTTGTTGTACTAACCATATGCGATGGGTGTGATTATCTGATGGCTCTTACTCAATGCCGGTGTGGGTTATGTTCTTTCTGCTTGTCTAGTCGCAGTTATGATTTCAAGTTCATGTGAACGCATTGCTAATTTCCATCCAAGGTCATCTTTGTGAATCTTTTGAGTTACGACCATTGGTTGGCATAGTCCGAACCCTTCCCCCTAATTCACGTTTGCAGATTGTACTTGGTGGGATAGCTTTGGTATCCATGTTTAGTTAGTGAGGGACCAACCAGAAGGAAGGGAAACCAAAAAAGTGTGTGTTTAAACATCTAACCCTTAAAGCAGGTTAGGAAAAATGAGTCATGAGTGTAAAGATTTTCGATTTAAGATAACCCAAGAGGACTCTCTTATAAAATTACTCTCTTTTCCTTATTTGTTATTCAATCTATGTCGGAGTTGAATATTTAATAGATCTCTACACCCTAGGAAATTGTCCAAAAAACGCCCAAGGCCCCAAAAAGAGTGGTTCAAAAAAAATTAAAAAAAAACATTTTCCGTTAAAAATTGTTAATGGTTGTACTGGTGAGTGAGAGAACTTCTCCGAGGGGGCACACAGAGGCAGTTGAAGAAGAGAAGGGGAAGGGAAGTTGGAAGAAGAAGCATATGTCCTTCCTCGTTTCCTTTCCTTCAATGTTCCGTTCCCCCTGCTCCTCCGGCCCTTGGGTCCCTACGGCCTAGAACCATTCAGTACTAGACACAAAGACTCATTTTCTGTAATCAAGTCATAGGAAGATAAACATACCTAACCTTCCATTAGCCTCCCAGTGCCTTTATGATGCCACCCAATGTGGCAGGGAGTCCACAACCAGGCCTGGCTAGATAGGATGTCTGTCTCAGTGCTGTCCAGTTAGACAGCCTACAACAACCGCGTAGCGCAAGTTCCCAGCGAGACCATGTCAGCCTTTTGTCTGTTTGACCTGAATGGATAAAACA
>NW_023340095.1:4730899-4756448 GCF_004916995.1 Morone saxatilis | reverse complement strand
CTGACAACAGCTGCCTGCTGTGGCTAGAATGAGAATGAATGAGCCAAAACAGTACATCTACGAGCCATAAAACTAAAACAATGAGCTGGAAGACATTTTAAGCTCTGCTGAGCTAAACTGCAGACTTGTCACTATGAGTGACAGCTGTAACATTATATATTTAAACATGTTCTGTTCTGGTTATGTTTGAAATTGTACTGTCATAGCAAACTATCACATTGTGTTTTAAGAGTTAATATTTGTATTGGAAATAGCAAAAATCAAGTCTGAGTGCCCTAAATGAGTTTTGGCTACAGAGCACATCTAATATGGTATTCATCCAGACTAAAGCAATTAGTAATATGGCATCAAAAGTTTCAAATGAATCAGGTTTGAGTGTACTTATTAGGATAATGGACAATGTAACTCATACATAGCAGTGAGTCAGTAGCCCCATTTTAATTCTCCACAGATCTCCAAAGAAAACAACATCCCCTGATTTAAATAGAGATTGTTTTCAGTCTCTCGTCAGTTGTTTTTTTGCTGTATCCAGCTCGACAGCTTGGTTGGTGGTTGCTTGGAAAAGCTTGCCTGGCAGTACGGCCAAAAATGAGGCCAGTGAGGAAATCTAGTGTGTAATTGCGGCACTAACAGCAGTCCGGGTTAGCTCTTTGTGCAGGAGCGGAGATACAGACCTGGAGGGTGACTCCTCGGAGACTGTTGATGTGAGCTTGGCTGGATACAGACTCCGTGGCCGACCACCACAGCTGCTAAGACCTTTCTCCAGAAAGAACTATAAAAGGAAATTGCGGCTGAATTATGTGCGCTGCCTCCCTCACACTCACGACATGTGATATAATTACTTCTCACCTGTTCCATCGTCTACTCGGTCTCCATCTTAGTCAGTACTCTCCAAATCCAAACAACCATTTTTTTTATTTTTGACCTGAGATTGTGCTGCAAACTGTGCATCAGCCATCTTCCATGAACCACTGTCAAATGGCCTATGTACAATTGTGTGTGATATACAGTGTTGGGCAAGTCACTGAACATTAGTAATTAGTTACAGTTACTAGTTGATTCTGTTGAAAGTAATTGAATTACTAGGGACGCTCTGATTTACCGGCTGAACATCGGTATCGGACGATATTGCCTTGTTGACTGACATCGACCTATATGCAAATAAGATGGCAAACACCAATATCAGTGACAGATGTTGTGTTGCATCAATTCTGTGCTGGCTAAATATTGTGTTATTTTTTTCAACTTTTATAGGATATTGGAGAAATAATCACCTCCGTTCTCCAGCACTGGCACAAATTGTACACAAATACTGATGTGCTCCATGCACCAGCACGGACACTGGTTGAGAAGAGAAACACACTTAGTTGCAACAAGGCAAAGATGCATATCTTTGTAAATTTCTGTTTCCCTGGCAGAAAAGGAAGAATAAATAAAAGAAACTTTGATATTGGCACTGGCTATAGGCCACATTCCTATTTTAAACATTAGTGTCAGCGTTAGTTACTAGGGAAAGTAATTGTTGTGTTACTTTTAAATGTCTGCTTCAATTATATTATTTATGTACACATCTATCAGTTATACACCATCATGACCACCTGGGCACCATGACTGGTCTGTGGCTATGTAGCCCCATGCACTTTGTGTTCTGACACCTTACTATCAGAACCAGTGTTAACCTTTTCAGCAATTTAAGCTACACTAGCTCATCTTTTGGATTGGACCACGGACTAGTCTTTGCTCCCCACGTGCAAAAATGAGCCTTGGCCACCGTCCATTGTTTTCAGCTGAGACAAAAGTAACAATTTGTTTGACTCCATTTAAATGGCATTAATTATAATTGTGTTCTACAATTTGAAAACACTAGTTACCGCCAAAAGTAGTGGAAACACAGTAATCCCAAAACTGGGAAAAAAAACTGGACTGGAGACAAATTTGGCATAAAGAAATAAAATGAAAATGAAAGAAGACAGTATAGAGGTCAAACTATATGGAACCTTACTGTACATGTTCTTTGTCAGGTTTTTGACAATTGCATCTAGATCTCTAAGCATCACAGTAGTCACAATATAAAATGTATTTATTCAAGTACACAGACCTTTGTTTACCACATTATTCTAAATTCACTTATATGTATGTGTATTTACATCATTACCTTCTACCTTCATTATCAGTCATAGTCATTTCAATCCTCTGCCAGGTGAAGATCTAGAGCACCATGAAGAGTTGTCTGAAGAGTTTAAAACTCAAATCATAAATTCTATTCTTTTAGATAGATATAACAAAAATAAAAGGTAAAGTAAAGATATATTTATCCAGTCATAACATGGTCAGGTCACAACTAAATTAACTTATCTTCCTGAATAAAGAAAATCTGACCTCATCAAATCAGAAAGTGACGCCTCAGCTCAACTGGAACCTGTCCAGATGGGTTAAGGCATCAGTATACTTCAAAGGAAGTGCTTGTCAGATGATTAAACAGCATCTGAAACCTCCTGTTGCTCCCACATCTTCCTGACATCGGGATTGAGAGGGTTTCATCCGACAATTTCCGTAACTTTAAAAAACTGACAATCCAACAAGTAGCTGACATCACACAGCGATTGGTTGGTTGGTGGTTTGGAGTTTGAAGTTCTGTTTCAAGCTCTCTTTGTTCATTATTCATATAATAATTAACTTTTAGTCACTTTGAGTGTGTACAAATACATAGCAATACTCTGTATTCCAGGAAAGAAACAAAGTGTGCACCCAGTTATGCCCCATGTTTGAATAATCATCACGTGCTACCACTTCCTTCATTAAAGTCACGTTTGCCTTATAGTTTGTTTGGAGCATACCACTGCTTTGGGCTTGTGTTGTGAATCAGAGTGTGGTGTGTGCAGTTTACTGATGCCATTTGATTTTTGGCTTGAGGTTGCCACTTACTGTTGCGTGCGAACAGGTGAAGCTAATCCACACACATGGATCCAGCTCATTGGCATGCCAGTAAACCAGTTGGTGGAGAAAGAAATGTGAGTCAGGAAAGGGACAACATATCAAAGAGGACTGCACAAAACATAAAAATATGAACTAATGCAACATAATTGCAGCGGATATATGATTTGACATCATGACACCAAGAATATTTGGCCAGTGCTAATACACTGTAATATTTTTAGATTGGCAACCGACATACATCGATTAACTTACTAGTTACTTTGACTTTGAATTTTTTATTACTGGTCTGTTTCGGGGCATGGAAAAGTGCCAATAACAAATGGAGCCCTCAGTCATTTACCAGAAGCAGCCCATTCTTTAATCGCTTTAGAAACCCGGAACACAGTTTTGAAACTTCCCTTGTCATAAGGAAAATTAGAAGTCAGAAGACACTTAGTTGAGGTCTTTAGTCACACTAGCATGACCGAAGGAGTGCCAGTACTTGGGGGAGAAAACGAAATATAAGGGAATGGTCACGCTCTGCAGTGCAAATACCCTACATTTGTGGATAAGTCTGCTGACGGTGCTGTTGCCCCTCTGTCAGTTTAAGATGCATTGTAGCCCGCCTTAAGATGTAGGTATGCCCTTTCAGGCTTATGTTTGTCTTCATTGACAGTTTCTCATGATAGACATATAATAAACTTCAACCTGTAGCATAAAGTCTACAGGTTTTATCAATGCACCTCCTCTAGCTTTCCCACACACAAACAGCGGGTGTTCACACTTCTGTCATCTTCACAAAGCACACATTTTTTCCATCCTCACCGTGACCTTTAAAAGCTGATGTCCCAACTTTGTCATGTCGTTTCAGCGGCCCGGGCTCATCCTCTTCCCTCCCAGGCTTCGTTTCTCCTGCCATGCTTTGCTGTTTCCCCCACTGATTGTGTCTCCTTCATCTGTCACAGCTCTCTCGCTGTCTGAGAGGAACAGACAGTGATGGATGCTAATCACTTTGCCTGTGTGCCCATCCAGCCCACCGCCTAGTCAACAGGCTCAGCCCAGGCTCCCCCCCCCTTCTAGCCTATGAATAAATGAGCTGCTCTCCTCATTTCTAACACCATTGTCACTGTTAGGGATGAACTTGTTTTCCATTATTGTTGAGCACAGACATATACAGTATTCATGGCACTTACAGAATAATGCACACATTAAAAAAACAAGAAGTTAATCTGTATTTCTGCTTTCTCTAAATCATCCTCAAACTAAACCTGCATATAAAAAAAAACCTTTATTTATTTACTAGCTTTCTGTCTGACGTGAAACACTAAAGTGAACTCACTGGGCTGTAACCTGCTCCACTCTTCATAAAGTGTTAATGAAGTGCAGGAAATTAAACACTTTACAGAGTCAGAGACTCAAAAATATCCCATATTGATGTTTTTGTGGCCCCAAAACAGTTTATTTACTTAGCTAAAAGATGAGTGCTGGCTAGGAAAGGTCTCTTGATGAAGCTACCTCAAAATAACCACTTTGATCGTGGCAGGCCTCATGTCGTGTTTATTTGCACAGATGGCTTTGTTGTGTTTATTGCTGCCGTTTGTTGCTTATGATAATGGAATATTTCTGAGCGGATTATTAAAATTCACGTTTCACAAACTGTTAAACTTGGATCCACCTAACCCCCAATTCACAAAACCTTCTTTAACATTAGCTTTGGATTATTTGGTGAAAGTACATGCATTCCGATGGGGCATGCTGCATTGTAAATGTATGTCTGAAATGTTTTAGCAAAATGATGAATAGAAGAACTGCCACATTCCTGCACAACATATTGTGTCTGATAAATGCAGCTTTGCTGCAGTCCTGGTTTGGAATTCAGAAATCAATTCTCAGTAATGAGCTTCTGAATTCCTTCCGTCAGGAAATATTTCAAGCAATTAAATATTGATGAAAATTACCCATATGGCATTGTTTGAGTGAGGACATCAGCCCTCTCAAAATCTCAAGACTGATGGCTATAGTCTTCTAGAAACTGGGTGAAGGAAAACAAAGGCAAATGGATTCGTGTTTAGTTTCAAAAACAAAAACAATTCTTCTGGGCGCCCGGTTAGCTCAGTCGGTAGAGCTGGCAGGGTTCGAATCCGACCTGTGGNNGCGTGTCATCCCTTCTCTCTCTGCCCCACATTCCTGTCTATCTTCAGCTGTCACTATCGAATAAAGGCAATAAAAGGCCCCAAAAAAATATATAAATATAATATAATTCTTCGGACTGACGATGAGTTTTCTACCTTTTTTGTTTTGATTTGGCTTCCATGTGAACCTAATTATGAAAATGTACGACTGCAAATAACAATTATTTTCATTATCAATTAATCCGCAGATTATTTTCTCAATTCATTAATGTATCGTTTGTTTTATGAAATGGTCAGAAAACTGAAAAATACTATTTCTATAATAATAATGTAATATAAAATCTAAAAGCAAATTAAGTGGATTGATTATCAAAATAGTCAATTAATTTTCTGTCAATTGACTAATTTATTTATTGACTGATGTTACGACCTGTGACTTTGAAATATATCAAAGATGCATCCCAACTTAGATTATAAGAAATGACTGAATTAATGACATTTCATGAGCTAGAACCAGATGAGCATGCTAATGAAAAACTGTTGGAAAATACTTTTCTTTTCTCTTTTCCTGTCCTTTTGTTTTGTTTTGGCATACAATACAATTCTCCCAAACAGAGCTCTGCCTTTGAAAGGTAGCGTTTCCTGAACACACCCCTGAACAATTGAGTATCCCTTCCCCACAGTGGATTATGGGATATGGAGGGCTGCGAGGTATACAGTTATTATGTTGCACACATTCAAACAAGTGAAGGCCAAATTCCCTGGAGCCTTTGTTTGGGGTTCGGGTCAGTTATGACACACAGTATTTATTGTAGAAATATGGAGGATCCAGTCCGTGAACTGTGGCACAGTTAGCGTCTGGTCTTTCTTCAGGAGCCGTGAGCTGGTAAATGTGGAGCTCATTGAGTCTGATGGTAAGCAGGTTATCCGTGAAGGCAGTGAAGTGTATTGACCTGAAACCTATTCTGCACTAGAGCTTCCCATTGATTCAGTAGGGACCATCTTTGTTGAAAAGTGACACTGTTACTCGTCATTTTTTATTCCTGAAGGCTGATTCATTTTGGCCTTGAAATGAGGAATGATGAATGTGAATGGTAGCAGCGCTGTCAAAGAGCATGGCATTGTTCATTTCTTAGAGAACGCAGCAGTAAACCAAACTATCTTCATTTGTGGACTGTAGAATAATGTCGGAACGGTTAGTAAATAACACTTTTCGAGTAGACTAAAAACAATATTTTCGAAGAGAGGGTAGTTTAAAGTCGGAATTTGAACAAACTCAAAGTAAAGTTTACAATTCATCTACCACATACCCGCCAACAACG
Organism: Morone saxatilis; assembly: GCF_004916995.1. NCBI lineage: Eukaryota > Metazoa > Chordata > Actinopteri > Moronidae > Morone > Morone saxatilis. Next base: position 4,750,078 of record NW_023340095.1, on the reverse strand, counting down.
TCACAGCAACAACTCATGCTCACTTTAAGTCTCTCCCCTCATGAAATTCAGACCTCCTGCATGAGAGAAGTCAGGGGAATGTATTTCAAATGATTTATATCATTGTGCCATTAGTTGTTGTGTGCTTTTGTTGTCGAGTTTTGTGCGATGGCAGTGATTGATAAACACACTTAAATAGCTGCTCACCTGAAAATCCCAGTGGGTAGGCTACATTCTGTGCAAGGACACAAAATCTTTATATTTTTGTAGTTTTTCTGATCACAGCTGTTGTACACTGTCAGACGGCTGTCCTTTACAGACGGTGGCAAGGTTATCTGGAGGGTGATAAATACGGTGTATCATAATGAAGTATGTAGCCGGCCCACCTAAAAAATTCTTAATGCTTGAATGCACAAGATGCAATACATGTGCAAGAGTTAACAATTTACTTCCGATGGGAGCTCAATACTTGTTCAACATTAGAAGAATCATTTTCACTTGGTTTAGGCGCTTTTATTCCGCCCCAAAGGGAGTTGGAGCTCTGTGTAAGAACTGAGGAATCCTGACCTCTGAGCTGAACTGCTAAATCAAGATGAGCTGGAAGAAGTCTGAAGATGTGTTTCGCTTGCTTAGTTACCCTCAAGGCTATTTCCTGTCACAGCTCCTCTTTACACTGACAGAGAAGGATAGCCCCTTGGCAGATTGTTTTGGCCACTGGCCCATACATGCATTGAACTTTAAAGTTGGCGTCTGTTTTTTGTGTGTGAGTGGAATCCACTCCAGCGAAGTTCAGTTTCACAAGTCTTCTACCTAGGTTACTAAACCTATAGGTATACTATAAGTACTACCCTCAGCCTGATAATACGAATGTCTCAACCACATAATAACACAAATCATATCATGTTCAGTGTGTTTAGACAGGCTAATTGTAGCTAACTTCTTTTATGCACCTGAATGTACAGCAGCCCGTTACATCTAATCCCAAGTGCACACTGCTATTACTGTCAGTCAGCGTGTAATCAGCCTGTAGTGCCTGGTCTAACTCGAATAGAGAAACAACTCAAATGGTGGAGAAGCTGCAGGTGTGGTTGAGAGAGCTGAGAGGAAAATGGTGCCATGTTGGTTTTGTCACACTTCAAGAAACCGGATGCACAAAATAATGAAGCTAAATGTGAATATAATGTAAAGACAAAATTCTACAGTTGAGGGCATATTTCAGACAAAGCACTCTATAGCGTTAGTGTTCGTTAATGGCACTCCATGGCCCAAAACATCCCCCAGATGGAATTAGATAATGGTTACCATAAATGTGTTATTAAAATACTAATGATTTAGTATGCCATATATTTTGTATTTGCAGGAAATGTGAAACAGCCTGTTTTACCTTGTTTTTCTTTTTTGGTACACAAATGCCTTAAGGGTTCTTAACTACTGAATATGTAAAGTAAATGTTTCTTAGATATAATCAATGATTTTCTGTTTAGTATTCAGTCTAGTTCACAGATAACTTTGAAAAATAAGTTGTGAGTAAATGTAATGATTCATTGCGATATGGATTTCAGGTCATATTGCCCACTTCCATGCAGTGTCACTATCAACTATAATGAAGCGATTTACCAAAAATACAGTACTGTTATTCATGTTATCATCTCCCTTTGTCCCACTTTTGAGTTTCCAAACACTTGAGTTGCCTCTGTGTATTACAGTATTTGAGTTGCTCAGCATAGTTTCCCATTGTCATCTATCTTTAGAGTGGCACACTTTACACCGTGCTGTTTTCTCCAGAGTCGACAATAAAGATAATGAAAACTGATGATTCCCCGTCACAGTGGCTTAGACCTATTGTCTAAAACATTCTTGTCGAATTCAAAATCAAGACTAATGTCACTTGTCAACACATCACAGCTGTTGCGGCGCTTACAAAGGTCGACCGATTGAAAAGGTCACTTTTCCCAGAATAGATTTGGAACATTTTGAGTAAAAGGCAGTTTAACCTCAAGGAAAACCAGTAAGTGTAAATGTAAAAGTCTTCTGAGTGAATAATGCGAGGGTGTTAAAAATGCAGCTTACCCTCTCAGTGACACTGTGCTGATTCAACTCACTGGAGTGTACTTTTCACTTTTTTGACAAGTTTGAGGCTCTGAATTGAGTCGAAGCACTCATGTTTGGTTTCTTGAAGAAAAAAATATGAATAAATTTTAGTTTCACCCACCTGAAGATTTGGGCTGTTATAAGCAATTGTGTGGACATGGTCTTGACTCATCCCTTGGGCATCACCAAGTTTCCTTGCTCATGTTTTGGGGACTGATCAAAACTTCCACTTTCATATTGTACTATATTGGGATTATGCGGCCATCAGCTATTCAAGGAGCTGGACTCTCCGGTCCATATGCTTTTCAGTTCATTTTTCCCATTAAAAAGACAATAATAATTCAACAAAGCTCTACGGAAACAAGTATAAAAACACAATTGTGAAGCAGAAGCAGCAGAGTGCTGTGAGAGAATGCTCTTAGCTGGGATGAGAGGATTTACAGGAAGCAGGGATGACCAGAGTAGAACCCCTGTGGTGCGGGATTGGCAACTGGGCCCCAGGAGACTTGTGGGGAAATAGTGAGATATTTTTTTTACTTAAAGAAAGGCAAAAGTCTAACAGCAGCCCGAGTGCACCATTTTCAGTCCATTTAGTAGAAAAGAATGTGGTATCTTTCAGACAGCAGGTTGTATATGAGCATGACCACGAGTAGTCAAAGGAAAGCTTTATGGTACATTTTGTTTCAAGAGAAATACATAACTTCACAGAGCAGACTGTTTGTGTTTTTGTGCTAATTAACACAACCAAGTGCAACAAGTTTTGCTTTTAAACTATGTTAACATTAGAGCACGTCTAATACATACTTAATGAATTGAATGCACATCTAAACTAGCAGAGTATACCAATAACTAAGATCATTAAAACTAAAACTTTTGACCCAACAATCCTGTACCAGAAGATCTAAGAGCTCTGAGTCATTTCTGAGAAGCCTATTAGAGTTACTGTGATGCAAGGCCATGCAGGGCTTTTTGGACAATAAGTCCAATTTTGTAATCAATTCTAAAATTACCTGGCTGCCAATGCAGTGCCAGGTTTGACGTCCTCGGATGATTTTTTTCCCTTGTGTTGCACCACTGGCTGTGGCATTCTGAATTAACTCCTCACCCAGACTTTTGAGAGAGCGCAGTGGGGAGGAAAGCACAGTAATCTAATCTACTAGAGATGAATGCATGATCAGGTTTTTTCTGTTTTGCATTCACTGAAAGGAGGACTAAAATTCTCACAGCCATTCCTCTGAGTAGGAATTGGGCAAGATAAACTAAAGAAATCTTCCAGGCTCAGAGATGTATCATCTAGAATCAGTAAAATCCTGTGGGTGCTTGATGGATTGCCTGAGCCTTTAGTCATTAGCACCTACATCGAGAATAACATAATGGGCAGTTGGATGGATTTTGTTAGCCTCATAATCAGACTGAATAGCCATTCGGCTGTGACTCACATAACATTCCTGTCAATTTTCAGTCGATATAAGTAGCTAGTGGCAGCTAGGAGCAATCACTGTTTATTGTGCTGAAGAAATACTGTATGCGGCTTTAAGAGTTATTTCTGTACAGTAAGTCGACTTACAGCAGTTGTTGTAGTTGCGTCAGTGTCATCCACGTTTCTGGCCATTGTTTCTTCACAATTTATTTTTTCCTCTGACACAAAAAGATGACATCCCCATTCTTAATCCCTCCCTACAAAGCTCTGATTAGCTTTCAACCCAGCTAAACGGCTGTCAGTGAGCAACACTGTCCTCCCAAGAACAAGAACCAGTGCACCAGTTCTTTCAGCAGTTCCCCAAAACAACATATGATTATTTTCAAGAGACAAAGCCCTTTATCGACCGTAGTAATTATGTTTGGAGCAAAGGAGGAAGTCAAGTGACGTTATAGTCCGACAAAGTCCGTGTAGGGAGGAGGTCGGCTAGCCGGGCGGTGAGATGTTGTTATGTCTGTCACTAAAGGAGGTAATTTATACGATACTCAATGGATAAAGGCTCAGGTTTGATTCTGAATATGAGATTTGTGGGCCGTTGTTGTGGAGTGGTAAAATCATACATGCAGCTCAGGCTATAAGCAGCTTGGCAAACAATCAAACCACCAACAAACCAGAAAATGTACATGGGTTGGGCCATTATTTTGTGTTTGTTTTCAATGGAAGACATGATGAAGGGTGACATAAATGGTCCACGTTTAGGCAGAAAAAACAAAATGACTTGCATATTTTAAATTGACATGATGTTGAGAAACACAAACACACACTGAACAAAACCAAAGAATAAGTAAATACATTTTTATGATGTTCTGAGCTGATAAGCGTTCCACAGACCAGTGAACTCTGATGGAGATTTCTGTTAAAATGGAAAAAATATGAAGACCTTGTGAAGGTCAGTGGCAAAGCAAAAGCACTGCCTCTAAACATTTTCTGTATTCATCATCCAAGTATACATACTGTACATCAGAACTACTGTGACTGAAAAAAAGCCTTTCCTGTTGGTTTGACTTGTTCAGGTAGCTGTTTGAGCGAGTGTCAACACTATGACAAAAGGGAGAAAAGCTCCCCTCAGCTTTGAGTGGAATGCACAGCTGGGGGTATTTGTTGTCTGTCAAAACCCCTCAAACCACATGAGAAAACAATAGAATTCACTTGCACACCTCTGAAGTAAAAATGTTTATTGTACGTGGTTTAGCCCGGCTCAGCGGAACCACAGATGTGAAGTGCTTCTGTATTTATTTCAATTCGAGGAGGCGTGCTGCTAATGTTTCATCAATAATACAAATCCCCTTGTTGCATTTGCTTGTCAGCCAACGGTCTTTCTGTTTGCACACTGGGGGAGAACCTAAATTAATTCTGCTTCGCTCGCATTGGAATTACAGTTCAACCTAGCATGACTGAGGTTGACATGGAATATCAGTTAGTGTTTAAACTGGGTCAGGTTGTACATTAAAGCTGCATTAAGTTCCATTTTTTCCAGAGAACACCAAAGGAGATACAGCAGGGTTTTGCTGCATCAGAATTCTCTGGAGTGTGTGTGTTTGTGTCTGTGTGTGTAGGGCTTGCAGTAGTCTTCTGAGATGCAGTATGTGACATGAGCACAAACGTGTTTGCACGCATTTCTTACATTTTCAATCGACTCATTCAGACCTTTTTTTTTTTCATTCGATGGTCAACACAATGTTCTCCCCCCTATGTGCTTATTCACTGAAGGACATCCGCCTCCAGCTCCAACAGGTGATTAAAACATATATATATATTTTTTTTTTCCTACCTCCTGCATTTCATTTTTTAAGTGTTTGCAATCTTTCTGGGAACATTTTACTCAAAAACTGTGTTGCTAGGATCTGGTACTGCGAAGACAATACAGTGATTAAAAGTGCCACTCATTATATACAGTGTGTTTGTGCTGCATGAGTCTCATCTAAGACTTACAATAATTTAAAATTACACAGTATCAATAAAACAGGAAAACAGAAAGTAAATTAAGAATCCAAGTGAAATTATTCTACATATGAAAATAATTAACAAAGTAGCCTGCAGTGGGAACGAAAACAAAACTGTCACAAACACACAATACCAAAACAATAAATATATCCAACCAAAAAGGGTTCCAAAAAAGCAATAGCAAAATAACATTTATGTTGGATTCATCCGCTCCTCTACCCGCTTCATGTCTCTCCTCTCCTCTCCCTCCTGTGTCCTCGCCTTCCCCAGAGTTAGTCTTGTTTGGAGCCTCTGTGAATCACCTTGTAACTGCACTCCTTTTGTCAAAGTAGTCGAAATAGTACCCCCTGCTGCACCCCTAGGGGTACCCCCCTTTGAGAGACACTTTTCTAACGGCAGCCATGAAGCCAGTGAATCGATCAAATAACAAACATAAACGATGGCCCAATTTATAAAAACAAGGTCCAGGTTGTAAAAAAAAAAAAAGACTTTTCTATTACAGGGATTATCAGTCATCTAGGTAGTTAAAGTCTCAAAATTAAAATTATTATTAGGTCTAAATCCCCAGTACAAGATTCCTCCAGTGCTGCACTTCATGTACTCTACAGTTCATGATGGTGTTATTTAAAGCACACATACATAATCTTCTCCCATTGTCATTTAAGGCTGTAAGAGCACTAATGTACCATGAAGGATGAGCTATTTAGAAAGCCTAGGAGTCACAATGTCTCTGTGTGTTATTTTAAACAACCTATTTTCTCAAATCTTTTCAAATGTGAGCATTTTATCTGTGTGTAGTTGTGTGTCGATCAGGTTTTAAGATGCCAGCTTGTACCTGCTGTACACACAACCTGACATCTGCCCCGATGCAGGCAGAGTCCTCCCCCCTCAGGAAGCAAGATGGGCCTGAGCCAGTCTGGTGCTATCTGTATGTTCCCTGTCTCTTATCTACCACTTCCAGCATGTTGCGTCCTGGATCTGTGCAACTGCCCACATGATGCTGTTTCGTTATCAGGAAACTTCCAGGCCCAGAGGGATGCAAAAGGTTCGAGATCTCTGGGAAACTTTCTTTTTTTAATGAGCATAATAATATGGGAGTGTATGGTGGAAGGTGCTGCCCGCCATGACCTCATCCATTAAAACACACCAAATTCTGCACAACGGCTCCATCCGCTGATACTAACCCCCAACCCCTCCTTCTAGGACCTGGAGCAATCTGAAGAACAGATTTCAGTATGCAGTTGGTCATGACTATTCACTGGACATACTGGATATCTTGGACTTCGATGTTCTTATATTGAATTTGTTACACGACCTATTATAACAACCATTTTTCTTTTAGTAATTACTTTTTTCCCTTCTTCATGTGCAGCTGTAGCCGTCTGAGGAATGTGTATTTTGGGAGTTTTTTTGTTATCTTGAGATCTTGAGCTGGGTTCATATTTTGGGCCTGTAAATCCTTTCGAGTCATATTTAATATTGGACCATATAAATATACTTTACTTGACTTGGAATATTATATCAGGGCCTCTTTGAGTTTGTTTTGGAGTCGACTTTCTGCCGAGCTGTCAGAACTTGCCTAAGAAGATTAATCCAGTAGACCTCCCGCCTTCATAACAAGTAACCCACCCCTGTCCTCGGGACTTCAAGCTTCTCGTTGCCAGTGTATCTTAATTATTATGTTTGGGTGATTGGCTTCCACTAATGAGGAGGAACAGTGTAAGTTAATTTCAACTGAATGGTGCTGTGATCCTCTGCCATTTTCTTTCACTTGTTTCTCCAACGTGCAGTTACTTCACCAACAAGTGCAGCATACATTGAAGCTTTTTACAGGAGTGTTGCCTGCCCACTACAGCAGGTACAGACACAGTTATTTGCTTCCAAGGCATTTGTACTGCTACTCATTTAAATAATAGAATTCTTAAGAACTTAACCATGTAAAAATGTACGTTTCATATTGTGCCTAGCATCCCAAACACCTGTTTTTTTATTAAGATCTATTATGTAAAACCACATTTCTAAAACTTAAACTCATTGCTTAAAGGGAGATTAAAATGACAGTTGTTTTTTTTTTTTTTATTCATTCTCCTACATTATTCATGATAATATATACCGTGAGATGCCAAAAGGCACCCATTTGAAAACGTCTAACCCCTGGGAGAAAACCCATAATCCATTATTCCTCAGCGGGAGACAGAAATTTCATCATGTCAGCTTTGTTTTTACTGGGATTGAAATGACATTATAAGGAATTAAATTATTTGAGGTTTTGGAGGATATTCATGTTCAAGAAGTAATAAAAAAGTATATTCCCTCCATTACTTTTTAAAATAAATTCCCCTTGTCCTTTTTTTATGCAGTTGCTGGACAATTGCACTTTCCACTGCTGGTAGAGATTTTTTTCTCTCTCTATGGACGCCAAGATCAGATTTTTGCTGACGCATTTGACTTAGGTGCTATTTTAACAGTGCTAACTCCATGAACTTGCAGGGCAAAGCAATAAATAATATGAACTCAGAATCTCTGCAAACACTGCCCCGTCTTTGTGTTTATTATCATTTCTAGTCTCCAGTGCCTCCACATTTTAAAATTTCAAAACATGCGTGCATTCAGCAGAATATATCAAAAACATCTTGCATACTGTACTCACGCAGCCCTCATTAATGTAAGACCTTCCACATTCATGCAGTCTTTTTTGCCCTTTATATCTATCTTTGAATGTCATTTGCCACTAATTCCTCAGGCGCTTTCCTGATAACTATGCAATACTACAGGGTAGCACATAATAGAAAACGTTGCCCCTCATTTATCAAGTGAGTTCAGCCACTTTAATCTTGAAGAGAGTGTTTTCATTTTTTTAAAGCAGTAATTTCAGCTTTGACATTCTCAGATATTCTGATAAAAGCCAAACTACAGTGATGGTTTGGGAGAATCTCCTCAATTCTAAAATGTTAAACCAGGAAGCATGTGCGAAGAAACTTGAGGGACAGCAGAGATGTAGCGTTCCGGTCAATGGGACTGAAGGCTTTTTGATTTCAGATTTGCCAGAGAAGCATTTCATTGATTTTTTTTTTCTTCCAACATTGCGTTTTTGAGAGTGATTGATCAATGTGTTTGTTTGCTTTCTTTAAACTATTAATAAACACTGACAGCTCACAAATCTCCATAGCTGACACTGTGCTATAAATTGAATAGCTTACATGAATTAAAATGCTTTATAGAATTGGCCTGAAGGCAGAGCTTATGGTGCTTGAGTAAAAATATTAGTCATGTGTCATCAAGTTTTTCATGTGCCCCTGATCAAGCACACACCAACGTCATAACTGGTTAAATATATTCTCTTATTGTATTGTGTTTTATCTTTTACACAAACCTGTCTTGTCTATCCCCGGTACACTTTTGGACTCTTGACCAGCATTGACAGGGGATGTGTGCACCTTGTAACTTTTGACTCACCCTTTCTTCCACTTGTCAGTCTGAGGTCGACATAGTTCATTAGAGAAATCTCTGACTCGCTTTGATGGTGTAAACACAGTAAAACCAAACGCTGCTTTTCATTATTTGTCTGTCACAGCTTTAAGCGCAACTGAACCACTTGGTTATTTCTTTCCATCTACAAATTAATTTTCTCACACTGAATGAAATCAAATAAATAGCTCTTAGACGGATAAATAACAGTATAGAATATATTAAATTGCTTAATGTAATCACTACAGAGAGCAGACGTGCTGCGGTGCTCGTTCATCTCTAAAAGCTTGATTCGTAAATGTTTTTTTTCTTGTCTCTTCCTGCAGAAGATGCAGCACTAATGAGCACCCAGCAGCCTTTAGATGAGTGAGGCACAACAAAGAAACCTGAACATCAACCGTCTGCAGTAAAAGTAAGGCTCCATATCTCCCCCATTTCCCACACTCCAGAGCTGTCTTTGAATCATTATATATCATTATCATTATATACTTATACCCCCTACTTCAAATCTCCTTCAACCAAGATCCTCCCAGTACACATCAACCTGCTTGTTGTTCTGATCATTGCTTTTCTGTATGATGATGGGAAGCTCTGACACCATATGCCGTTCTGTATATTCCTGTCAGGGTCTCTTTGCTTTGTGATATAACATGGGCAGGGTTGAGGTGAGATTTTGATGGATCCTGTGTATTTTCTTAGAACATGTATTTATGCTTGGCGGTGACATACTTTCTACCTAAAAGACAACATTGGAATATATAAATTCCTGGTAAATATCTCAGCATAAATGAGACACTTTCATAGCATACGCTTTCAGTCAGCAGTTTCCAAACGTCAAGCCATGAAACCCCATCATAGCGTGTTTGTTTTCATCAAGGTACCCCTCTGTCTACACCCACACGCATGCATATGCCACATATATTACTAATAACTAATATTAAAATGATGTGAAATGACATAAGCCTATTCTAAATACAAAATAGTCAGCTGTTTTATGTTGCTGTGCTGATTTGCAGATAAATATTGAAATATTAAAGGCTTTTGTTAGCTCATGTTTCGGCTTTTAAGGACAAAAAACATTCACATTGGCATCATGCTTTGATTATGTATTTCCTTTACTTCTCTTAAGTTGCTTGAAATATTCAATATATATTTGCAGGCTAAAGGGGTGGTTTGTCTCGAGGTGTCTCTTGGGCTTTAACAGCATCATTACTGTCCATGCAGCCGTGAGCAGCTTTCACTGTTGGCTCATGTTTGGTGGTGTCACCATTCTTTGAGCTCTGTTTAAAATGTCAAATCTTTCCATCGCTGGCTTACTTATCACTATTTCTGACTGCTATGTATCAAAACTTGAAGACGTGTTGTGTTATTATGACAACCGGCAACCATGAACTGTTGTCACTATTTGTATCCGTAGCATTGCTGCATATTTAATAGTTTTAAATATGGTGGTTTCGAAAATGTGCTAATGTCTTTCTTTATATGTTTGAAAATGAAATATAAAAAGATAGTTGTTAAAATGTGGCCTTGTTTTTCGTTTTTTTTTTTATGTGGTGAAACGTGTGTCGAAAGTAAAAATAAAAAAGTATTATGGCACCATTTTCCTGCCCTTAATGTCCAGATGCCACAGGTCCAACTTGGGGAACCACTCATCTAGGTTTTATCATGCAGTGTACCACATAGGTATTATAATATACCTTCACTAAATATCAATTATTAGATTAATAAATAAGTGATGAAAAGGTAAACATTACATATCACAGCCCAAACTCCTTCATTCTTTGTGGTTCAGTTCATTGAGAGATACTTCAATTTGAGACATTATTTCAGAGGCACAGTCAGGACAGAGAGTGATAAAGAGGCACAGAAAAGGAGAGCTGCATGCTATAAAGTTGAAGCTTTGATGTTTTCTTGCATTGAGAATTGCAGTGTCGTAGAAAATGTGATCAAGTTTATTTTTCTTTTTTTTTGGCTAGACTTTACACAGAGGGGTGTGCCTCTGTTGCAGCACCTTGCTTACCATTTAAAAGAGGACAGTTTGTATGGCTGCTGGAAGTCTTTTATCATGCAAGTCCCATCTGAGCTTGTGTGGACCTTTTGGCTTGTATTGAGTGCCTTGTCTGCATCCCATGCACTGCTTGTATAATTGAGTGTCAGTAAGAGTAAACACGACCTGAAAAGTCTTTTTATATATAGTTTGAAAATAGAGTTCCCATGTAGTCAGTACTGTACATGTAAAACCGTTGCTGACAGTAAAATATGGCCTTGTGTAAATGACTTTCGCCAGATTTTATTTTGAAGCTAGGGAATGTCTTATCATGCAGAAACAGGAGTGTAGATTGGAAGTAAATTATTGAGGTAGATGTGGGCTATAAATGGGCCAATTTAAATCTTTCTTTAAGATTTATGACAGTGTCACCCCAGTTAAAGCTGCATTTTTATTCCCCATGAAACGCCCAATGTCCAATGTCCGCAATCCTGAGGCAATTGCAAATGTAGTGGATACTCGCTATCACACACTGTATTACACAGTTTTGGTTTCCTCTCTTTTTTTCCATCATTTTTTTTAGAAACTACTTTGTTCACAACTTGAAAGCTTGCTTTATTTAAAGAGCCTTTTGGAGTCAAATAGTGTATTCTGGAAAGATTAAAGAAGAAATCATTTAGAAATAAGTGTTGGATTTGAGAAGGGAACGAGCATACTTGTTGCTGTCTGACACTGAGCATGAGTATCCATTCACCATGGCTTTAAATGATGGGCCTTAACAAATCTGTACAATCTTTATCTAAACCATTTGGAGGAGCTGTCATGCTCCTGCAGATATGCTGTGCTTGGTCAGCGGTTTCCTCCCCCCAGGAATTCAGATAGTCAAGAATCAGACTTCTCCATCAGAGCTTCATTCAGTAAAAACACTCTTGACACTAATGATGACCCTAGTCAGTCATGCACTATTTTATATGTTGACTGCTGAAATGGACATTAAGAACATTGTGGACTGTTGCTGAACCTGCAGCTTACATTATTTTTATACATATATACTTAAAAAATGTAGTTTTTCAGGATAAAATCTACTTTTTTCTGATCCACTATGTTTAATATGTAGCATTTTGTAATGCAACCATTCAGATGTTATTCCTAAACTCCCTTCTAAGTAGTGCCAGTGATATTTGTTGAAGGAATATTTGGAAATATGCTTATTTGCTTCGAGAGTGAAATGAGAAAATCAACTGTAGCAATCCCTCATTTATTTATTCATGTTTGCTGCTATTTGGTTTTCCTTTTCCCCATTTCATGTTGGATCAATTGCAAACATTCCTCTGGGTTGATTAGAGGATCATTCAGATCACCTGTTGCATAGGGGATGGGGACTGACTTCTCAACAATGATAAGCAGCTTGGTGGTTCTCCTCTTGGCCAATCTGGGTCTGACGACCCCCATTCTTGAAGACATAAGGCATAAGAGATGTGGGGAACTACTCGCCCAGGGGCATTCTGATCCTTCCTCTATTCAGTGCAGAACTCACACTATGAGACATAGTCAGCCTGAGATTTCTTTGCGGTCTTTCTTGTTGTCAAAGTGATTGTGAAGTGTCACTAAACACAGAGTGAACATTGCGAATAGTGCCTGTACCAGGGCGGTCTGGTGTAATTTGTTCCTCGTCTTCCAATTATCTGCTGCCTGCAGGCTTATTTATTTGTTTGTGGTGTTTTAAATTAACCCCTTGCCATTTTTACCTTTTATCAAAGAGCCATTTGTTATTTTTTACAGAAGAAGCATTTTTTATTGTTTTCATTCAAATCAAGTGTTTTATGTAAATTATTTTTATTATGTGGTTGGGAACTGATTCTCATGCTCCTTTTACTTCAGTTGAGACTTGAGGAATCAGTACCACCACACAATATCAATCTCATGTCTGTGCGTTACTTACAGAGCTGAAGAATGTTGTTAGCATAGCATAGCATAGCATAGCATAGCATAGCATAAAGACCAAATGAAAACAGGTAGCTTGGTTCTGTTCAAAGTTAAAAATGCTTCCAAAGCTGGCGTCTACTTCAAACAACATTAGCAGAAATGTTAAATGGTTTGTGTTTTTATTGGGAATCATGTTGGAATTATTTCTTGAATATCAACAGTCCTCACAATACTTCTGTGCAGCTGTAGCACAGATGTATTTTACAGATATGGCCAAGTACAGATATCTGTGAGGAAAGGTTTTGGTCTCTGGACCAAATCTGGCAACATTCAGTGTGACAACAAGACTTTGGAAAGCTGTGCGCAAACACTGTACCCAATTGTTGTTTGCCAAGAAATAGTTATCCCTAGGTTTTGAGACTAAACAAAAAACGAAGAAAAATGCATGTCATAAAATTGTAGCTGCAATAGCAAAATCTTGGTAGAACGCAGACCTCCGCCCAGGTCTTTTGTTTCTACAGTGATGTTTGTTGTGGCTGTTAAGTATTCTTATATATTTAGTCATAGTCCATCATTAACTCGCTCATAACTTCAGTTCATTTTGCCAAAGACACCAGTGTTGACCTTTCGACTTATCTTGCAATGTTAACAAAAGTAAAAAATCATTTCAGTTTCCATCCTGTTTCCAAATTAGGTTGTTTTTTCCTTGGCCCATGTTACAAGTTTAATGAACATCGGGCCCGCAGTTTTACTATATCCAGACAAACAAACAAACAAACAAATGGCTCCAAAAACATAACCTCCTTGGCGGAGGTAATAAATGTCGGGAAATCTTAATGTAATTGCCAAGTTATATCAAGGTTTGGCACTGCAGCTAAGATTCTACTCATTTGGTTGGAGATGCTTTGAAAGAGGGAACCACACCACTGAAAGGGTCTTTATTGCAGGGATTGTGATGAGATTTCTTTTCTCTTTCTGAAGCCCTCAAGTTTTCCTCCTCTTTTTCTCAATAGTTTCTTCTTTTTTTTTTGATTAGGGTACTTATCTTAATTAGGTTTTGGTGGCAGATACTCTGGAGACTCCAACACTGGGGTATTTTTTTTTTTGTTTTGTTTTTTTTTGCATAATTTAAGCATTATGAGGCCATTTTAGCCTGTGAATGTGATTAGAAGCAAGGCAAATAAATGTTGACTCATAATGTAAATGTGTGTTTTTTTTTAAATTAAAAAAATCTGTCTTGACAAAAGCTTCATCAGCCTTTAATTTCTTTCTTTATGAAGTTATCAAGATGTAGCTTTGTCACAGATTGAATCCTTAAATACCACTATCAAGAAGAAATAAAAGATGTCATAATTTCAGATTGAAGTTCAGAGCACCATGGATTTTAGTGACCACATGCTTTCAAAAGAGAAGTTCCCCTAATTTTATTTTATGGTCCAACTGGGACTATTTCTAGCTTGATTGAACAACTTTCAGCACAGTTCCTTGGGGTTATTCTGATATGCCTCACAAGTATGGAGAATAGAAGAAGATACTGAACAAGGTTATGTAATTATAAGCATTAAATGGAAGAATAGATTATTCTCTAAGGTTTTTTCCTTGGATAATAGAAATGTTTTTCATTGGCTTCATATGATTTATTTTGTTACGGACTGTGAAAGGGAATTGGGATAGAACTAGCTGCTGTCATTTAATAGGCAAAAAAGGCCTGTGGTGCAGTGCATGCTTGTAATAACTACCGTAAAAATGACTAGTACTTGAAGTACTTGAAAACAAGCAAGTCTACTATCAGTTATTACACAGAGATCCCAAAGGGGTAAACATGTCAGAGTGAGACAAGGCTGAAACATATTTCATATATGCCATTCAAAAGATATTTCTACCCCAACTGATCTCTTCAATCTGGGGAACTATCTGAAGGAGGGTGCAGCTATCTTTAAAATTTTCAGACTAGCATCTCATATCCTGAAGAGATCATCTATCATTTACCAGTCAATATCCCAGAGCTGCAGTCACAAACATTTGAGGCAAAAGTGTGGTATTGCCACAGATCTGTGTTTAAACTGACTTTCCACTTACTGTATCTCCAAGCAACATCCATATATGTCAAACCTTGATGTTTCCTCATAGAATACTACATGCATGTCTCAAGCAATATGTTTTGACTTGTGAAATCTTAATCTCAAGGGGAACAGGTTGTATCAAATGTGGATATGCCCTTTTAAAGTGTTTTACAAGTATGTGAAGATTTTTTTTAATCTTTAACCTGCATACAGGAATGTTTAATAAAAACATCAAATTATTATTATCAAGTCAGACATTGTGTATCATAACTTATTATGTAATAGCTTTTGTGGGAGGGGTAGTGATTGTGCCTTAATGGATTCATGCTACTGTATAACTGATAGGTGCTATTCACATGAACTACATATTCCTTCAGAATGGCTTCACTGTTTACACTGTAAACAACAAAGTGAACATGTTGTTATTGCTGGCTTTCAAGAAAGTAGCTGAATGGTGCAGTGCTCTCCAAAGATATGTGACCTTGTTAGTGAACCCGCTATACAGAGACCAAAAAAAATTCTTACTGTTAGCCCTTCTTTGATAGACAGTTTTATGTAGACTTCCAAAGGTTTGCTTAAAACACAATGGTGATATCTGACGTGTGAATATACAACTACAAAATGAAACTATTTGCTTAATATACTACAGTGTGTTTATCATACAGAAGGTTCTCCAGAGAAGGAAACCTCATAAAGCATTGATATTTGAAAAGTTAGAGAATGTGTTCTAAGTAGATCTGTTAGCCTTTAAGCTCAGTCTGATGTTTGACTCATGCTGTCAGCGGTTGTTACATTTCTGCCTTATAGCTGTATATGAACACATGGACTCAGCCAGAAAGCTCATTCAACCTGCAAGATCCTTGAACTGTCTGATATGCCTCCACGATTCTGTTTTATTGACTTAGGCAGAATGTGGGATTTGAAGAAAAGATTATATGAATTCATGAGACCTCAATGTATCAGTTTGAATAAAATTCAAAGAAAAACAATACATTAAGGGCTTCTGTCACTTTGAAAATACGTTTGTATTCTTACTTGTAGGAAATTGATTTAACAAATGCCAAGAAAAGCCTGGACACAGCTGAAATGTTTCCCAATGCTTTACAGCAAGAAAAACCTTAACTTTTTGCAGTGTTGTACCTTAGGTCAGTAACACTAAAATAGTGCACTGACATTTTTGGTTGGAATAGCATATCTCTAGAGCAAAGCCACATTTTATATTGGATCTATAATGTAACTGTTGACAGATACAGATACAGCAGCTCACAGCAATTTGACAGAACAAAAAGCTATAGACAGCCCTGATTAACTCATTAAGACCTTTTAAGTATTAGAGATAGTTCTGGTTGCAGCACAACAGGGATTCGAATTCACCAGCTATAGTTGCTTACTTTGCCTGCCTGCTGTTTGGTACATGGGCAGGTATATCTGCCCCAGGTTTCACATCTCTCACTATAATGATATAGGAATATACCTCCTACATGTAGCGCTGTTGGGTCCTTTTGTACCTGATATCACTGTGGAGTGCAATTAGTCTTTTCCAGGTCCCTACTGCAGAGACAAAAGGTGATAAAAAAGTGATTTTATTCATATCAATAGTGCAGCATAACATCACACATAACACGACCTTTTGAGCTGTCTACAGCATTTGTGTAGCTCTGCAGTGACAAGAGGAATATTAGCAGTAGACACCTACCTGTTTTTGCCTCGTACCTCGTGATATTGCATGGCATGCCTCTTTTAATTAGCTTCCTAGTTGTAGATTCAGCAAAAAAAGGTCAGTTCATGACCTATTGAGTTTTCCTGTTGTACTGTTTGGAGGTAAATTGATTTCAGCATGATGTGTTCCTTTTTTTAAATGCATGTAAATGCACTTTGAGGTACACAATTGCCTACCAACAACTAACTGTTAAGCGATTAGATGAAAACACATACTATAGAGTTTCAGTGTTAGTCTATTTTTTTAAACAGAAAAAAGCAGTTATCAACAAAATCATAGTGTTTTTTAATATATTATGCACAGTGTGATTTTATATTGATGTAATGTTTCTTTATGTTTATGCTTATGGCCTATTTGACACAATCAATGCATTTTCTGTAAGTAAATGAGACATAATCCAACTAGTCAGCGGGGTATGCTTGTTGTGCAATTTTCACTCAAGTGTGTGTGTGTGTGTGTGTGTGTGTGTACACTGTACTGTGTAGACTTTGAGACTTGCTGACATCCCCTTGATGTATACCCCTCATCCCACTCTCACCACAGAGGCATGATAAACATCCATACAAAAAGAGGTCATGTGAAACTGTCTTCATGAAGATTGAATAAATGGAATATACTTGTATAAGGAGCTACTTTATTTTCCCCACTGTAATACATGTTTATTATGGGCCAAACAGATGTCTTATCTGTTAGATGACCCTATCTCACCTCCTATTGCTGAGTTTTGTTAGATTCTAAATATTTAAAATTCAGCTTGATCAAATATTCTGGTAAATAGCAACTGAGAGCTTTTTATTGGATTTGTATTTTAAAGAAATAATTTGGGGAGTCTCTCAATCAATTAAATACAATCAAAGTTTTTTTTTTTTTTTTTACCTTCCAGAAGGACTATACAAACGTCCTCAAGCAGCACTCAGCTTGGGCAGCTTGTACGTACCTCACAAGACACCATCAGAATTTAGGCCTTTCTGTGTATGTATTAGTCTATAGGCAGAGTGAAGGTGTTATGTCCTATTTTTGGTTGAGACTCATTCATGCTGCCAGTGGTGAAAAAAAGGACAAACCTACCAAATACTGCATAAATATTAGAGCTGAAATGAGTAGTTGATAAAATGATTAGTCAATCAACAGAAAATTAATCAGCAACTATTTTGATACTTGATTAATCAAATATTCAATTTCATTTATATAAAATGCTAAACATCCCTAATTTTTGCTGTAAAGTTAGTACACTTAAGTACTTTCATAGAGACTAAGGGTTATTGTTACAGTGGACTGCACTTACAGTATTCTCCCATTCCTGTTTCACTAAATAATATGGATGAACTTGACAGCTGTAATGTCAACATAGAACTGTATCAAATATGCAATTTATATATATATATTTTTTACCCTACATTGACTTTTTGTCCTGTAATACTTACTAAGCTTTAACATTTAACATTAGTCATGAAATTTCAACAGCTGTTGATGGATTGCCATGTCACTTTGTACAGACATTAATGGTCCCAAGAGGATGAATTCTGAATGACTTTGGTGACCCCACTATATAGCTGCTGATGACCAGCTGTTGAACACTTTTATTGGATGGATTAACATGATATTTTAGTTGAGGCATTCATGAAATACAATAACTTCTAACTTTTTCTAGCACCGTCATCAGGTCGAAATTTCATTTAGTAAGCCAAATACCTAGAAAAACGAATTATTTTCCCATCAGCCTCAGCTGTACTTTGTGTTTAGTGCTTATTAGCAACTGCTAAGATGCTAATTGGAGACTGGCTATGGTAAACATTAAATATTTTAATAAACTAAGCAGGTTTAATGTTTTATTGTGCGCCATGTTAACAAGTGAGTCTTATCTGCACTACTCTGTGTTTATATTGCATGTTACTTTCAGTTACTTCCAAATCGTGCCTTTTTATATTTGAATTTGAAAGTCTTAGGTTGACAGAATGATTTGAGAACAAGCTTTGTGGGACCACTTATCCAGGGATTATACTGCTTGCTTTTTGACGCTGTCGTATTTACAAAAAGTATACAGTCTGTGTTGACATTGATTCATGTAAGAGGACAGTGCTTCTGATGCTCTCAAACTGGTTTCACAAAGTTAAGCTCAAAATAAAAGAAATAAGTCCAGCCAAAAATGCAAACTCATTTCCTGCTTGCTATATTAGGCTCCAAATCAAGTGTAGTGCAGGTTGGATATAAATCATTACAAGTCAACATTTGCTTGTGTTTAATGTAAAACTGTGCAATATACGGTAGTAGTGGATGGAAATGATTGCTTGGTAGTAGTCATCATAATTTTTGGTGCAGTGAGCGGTGCAGGGACATTCACTAGCCGTGTCAACTGAATATACATCACACATTACTACTTTGCATTACTGCTTAGATGGAACGCAAATCATGTGGAGGCTGCAAATCTCAATGAAAAACCACTGAGATGCTTCTCATTGAGATGCACATTCCCGCTTCTCTCCACCCACTCCCCGCTCCCACACACACAGGCACACACACA